>NW_019385677.1:0-5708 GCF_000671375.1 Centruroides sculpturatus | reverse complement strand
GGGTTGGTCGGATAATTGAAAAGTCGGATAACCGAAAAGTATGAAAAAATCCATTATTAGTGTAGTATATTATTATATCCCATGTAATTAGTATATTAGTATATCGCTATTAACCTACTTCACGTTGAATTTTCATTGATGTTAAGCCTAACAAAAATTTTTTAAAAATAATAATCGTTGCTATTGTATCATTAAAAATTATAAAATTAAGCCTCGTTTAAATACTGGCTCCCTTTCATGGTCGAATGAGTGTTGCCAGCTAAAACACGCAAAAATTTAACGAAAATAATATTAAAGTAGCCAAGACATAGCCAAATATTGTAGCGCCACATCACTAGCGGACATTTGAAATTTGCCGACTAGGACGGTTGGTTAACCGAGGTGTTGGTTAATTGGAGGTCGGATAATCGAGGCTCTACTGCAGTGTTTCTCAACGGGGGTGATATCGCCCCCGTGTGGGCGTTTTTCCATGTTCAGGGGGTGATTAGTAACAATTTATATTTTGGGGGGCGAAAAGCAATTTTCTGGGCGATATAGTAAAACATTATATTAAGAATAATTAGATATTTTACTCCTTATATCGTACAATAATTAAACAAATAACATTATACTAATCACTGTCTATTCAATGCAGTACGAATTTGGTGTTAGCCTTGTCCCTCGGTATCGGAATTTTGT
Source organism: Centruroides sculpturatus (assembly GCF_000671375.1). Classification (NCBI taxonomy): domain Eukaryota; kingdom Metazoa; phylum Arthropoda; class Arachnida; order Scorpiones; family Buthidae; genus Centruroides; species Centruroides sculpturatus. The sequence goes on along the minus strand of NW_019385677.1, from coordinate 5,030 downwards.
AGTGAAGAGGGCGATACTACGTAATGGTTTTATTGAAGGGGGTGATACTACGTTGAAGGGAGCAACGGTTCGTTAGAGGTTCAGAAACACTGCTCTACTGTATATACATATATATATATATATATATATATACATTAGAGCAGTGTTTCTCAATATATATATATCTTCTTTATATATATATATAGTAGCATAGAGGAATTAATTAACTATGTTAATTAAGGGATACTTGTAATTGTTAGTTATTATTAACTTTAATAATTTGAAAAGACACTTATTGTAAACAAGCAAGAATTTATTTTGTATTTAAATCAAAAATGGCAATTTGTCAATTCATTAAAGTATTTAATTTTTGGTTTTCAATCAAATAGATAAATGATTCAATTATTATTATTCAAACAAGAACATAAACATACTGTATGTATATGAAAGATGCATTTACATTTCTGTAACAATAACTTTCAAGTAATTCATTGTTATTGGTTGTGAGAAGTATATGGTACATCTAGCTAAGTTTTTGTGAAATTTAAAAATAAAGTTTATTATAAGTGTACATATATTCTCTACAAATTGTTATGACTATAAGAAATTGTAGAAAGTTTTTGTATGGATTAGTTTAACTTTACTACTTTTGCAATTTGTCAGAATGATTGATGAATGGATGCAAAACACAGGTGAAAAATATAAGGCTTTTACATTAGTAATTAATTTAGTTTGTTTTGTATGTTGGCCATAAATGAAACTGAAACTAATCGGTGTAAAAATGTTTCTTATATATTTTAGTTTTCTCATTTTAGAATGAGAAAATTTCATAATAAAATATAATGTTATATATTATTTTCAAATTGTGTTTAAACCTTAATTTTTCACTTCAAATGATCAATTTTTAAAGATATTTTATACATTCCTTGTATAATAATAACCAATTTTATTTGGAATTCCAAATAATTGCAGCAAGTCAGTATTAACTTTCAAAATTTACAAAAAATTTTCTGTAAAGTGTCCTCTTTTGTAGTCCCTTTATACACCTTCAGGAAATAACAATTTTGAGGCCAACAAAACGTCTCCAAATAAACTTTTTTATTAAATGTAAAATTTTTATAAATGTCTATTCTGCTGCCAGAGGGAAGATTGCAATGTTTTGCATGTCAACGTGGACGAGAAGCCTTCAAATAAAGGTCGACTTCACTGTGAAATTGTTATTTCCTGGTGATTGTATGAAGTAGGACACTTTTACAGTTCATCCACTGAAAAGTTTTTGTAAATTTTCTAAGTTTATACTTACTGTCACAGCAAAAAGTTTTTTACCAAACCAAAGAATTTTCAGAATTATTTGGTTCAATTGTAACATTTGAAAAAACAAGTTCAAATATTGATTGTATAATCATTTTAAACTAATTTTTTAATCGTCACTAAATATAAATTTAAAAAAGTTATTTGTTCAATTACAGTGAAATCTCGCTTAATGAGCGCCTCTCATAACAAGTAATTCACATAACAAGGAAAACAAATTGTAAAAAAATGACTCACTTAACGTTTTGCATAATGAGTGATGAGAGGGGAAGTCCCAGATTATGCGCATGTTACATCAGTCTGTATTTAGCACTCGTTCTGCTAGTATCTTAGTGTTGCTTGTGATCACAGATTTTTCCAAACTTGTGTTCAGACATATTACATATAAACATCAACAACCATTATCCATTATATAATAAACATGCCAAATGATATGCCATGTTCCTCAACTATGTAAAGGCTATAATTAAATATTAGAAATTGATTCATTTGACTAGAGGTAGGCAGTTATGCTGCCATCTTGTATTAAATTTAATGACCAATTCCAAATTAGATTCCAGAAATGTCTAAATTAAAAATTATTTATGATTATTAAATTTAATGAGAGATGGAAGCATAATTGTCTACCTCTAGTCAAATTAATTTATTTCTAATATTTAATTATAGCCTTTACATAGCCCAAAAATTTGGCATATTGTTTGGCTGTTTATAAGACACATTTTTTTGTTTTCTGCGAATCAAATTTACATTCCAGATTGGTTCATTCTGCTCTAGAAGAAAAGATGAAGATCTTTTCTTCACACTCCTTAACAATGTATATTGTATAATTTTCTTTGAATAAATGTTATACATAAAATATTTGAGTATTATTTTTTGGCATGGAATGCATTATCGTATTTTACATTATGTGAGAAAAATTGCTTCGCTTAATGAGTGTTTTGCATTAAGAGTAAGATTCTGGAACGAATTATGCTTGTTAAGTGAGGTTCCACTGTATTTATTTATTTGTATATTATGAACATTTAGGAGATACTGCAATTATAGATGAAGCAATTTTTTTTCCAAATTTATTAATTTATATTTTCTTTGTTTTATTGAGGAGGAGTGTTGGCGAAGCCTCTTTTATGTGGCTTACAGAATTATGTTCATTCTCAGGATCTGTTCGATTGATTTTGATTAAACTTTGCCATTTTCTATTATTGCAATGAGAAATCTGAAAATGTAATAAAAAAATGGGAGTCCATGACTTTGTTTTCGAGATATAAGATCATTTTGTGAGCACACTTGACAAAGTGATATCGCAGGAATTCTACGACTTTGTAATAGGATGTTCCATGGTCACTAGCATGTCTTCTGTAAGCTTATAGAATTGAGTTCATTTTCAAAATGTAATGTGCTGATTTTGATAAAACTTTTCCATTTTCTATTAGTTGTGACAAGAAATCCAAAAATGTAATGAGGATCCATTTAAATGTAAAAAATAGAAGTCCATGACTTTGTTTTTGTTATACAGAGGTATTAAAGTGTGAGAGGTTGGACTTCAAAAAAAAAACCCAACAATTTTATTCAAAAAATTTTCCGATAGAAAATTTGTTTTTCGTTTTGAAAAGGAAATTTATTTAAATCTCACAAAAAAACTTTTTCCATTTTATTACTGGAGGATGAGTGCATTTCTCTTCCCAGAGTCATTTCCTTTCCCAGGGATCTCAGAATGTGTCACTGGAAACTACAACAAAAAAATTCACTATTGGTGGAAAACAATGTGACTTGGAAATAAAGAAAATTCAAGGAACAGAGAGGATGGGTCGAGAGTCTGCGAGATTATTCCCTGTATGCCAGCCGAAAGGATTTATCATCATTGCTCATCGCTGTGCGCTCCTCCCGAATATCCTTGTTTCTCCAGGAACACCTATGAAGAACCAACGGATCTCAACTTTCGATAGACTTTAACCGCCATCCAAGGCAACAGAGACATTCCCACAGCTCCCCTACAACTCCACAGACATCTGGAAATCCGTACACAGTGCTTCAGGTTTTTATAACGACCCGCGATGTTATGCAAGCTCTTTCTCCCCAACTCAGTTCTCATGAAGAAGCGTTAGGGAAAATATCCTTTTGTAGAACTAGTTTAATAAACGAATGTTGTTGTTATTAGAATTGTGTTCGGTGCACTTCCTCAAGTGGTCTCCATCCTGAGTCCAACCACCCACAGACATGACTGCTCACGTGTAAATGCGAATGTAACAGTCTCTGTGTCTACCCAGAAGACACAGTGGTGTCAGTCCTGATAAATTTGTCATTGAAGTCTTCGCCAATGCAATGTTGACCCTTCGGTCCTGTGGTGACAAAGCATAGAGGGGGACCCTTTGGCATTGTCACAAAAGTGACAATGCCTGTTCTCTGACTCTCTGACAATGCCTGTTTTTATGTTTGACCCCTGGGCCTCTGATGTGAGGCCCAGGGGTCAAACATAAAAACAGTATTGCAAGCACCTAACGGAAAATAGATGTAAAAAATGAACAAAACAAGAACAAAGCAATTGATGGTGATTGCTTTGTTCTAAGGATCATCTCTATGCCTGTCCAATGCAAGGATTGTCTCTCCCATGGCCAACAGATACAAGAATAGCCTTTTTTATGATGGCAAGTGCAAAGATCACGTCTGCATTTGTCAGGTACAAGGATTGCCTCTTGTGTGCCTAAGTGCAGGAATTGCTTCTTTCTTTTCAGCTCTGCCTCAATTATACACAGTCATGCAATGTCCTAATTTATTTTAATTTAACTTTAACTTGATAAATAATAGTCCAAATTCTTGAATTAATTGATTTAAACTTTCTTCTAAGCCGGAGAATTTCATTGAAATTAAAAATAATTAGTTTAAGTAATTGGATCATAATATTAGATTCACTGTATTAATATATTAATGAAAACTAACAAAACGTTTTTTGATTATTAAATAGATAAAATAAGTGATTGATATAATGGGGTGTTGGCAAAGTCTCTTCTACCTGGCTTATAGAATTGTGTTTGTTCTGAAAATTTGATAGGCTAAGTTTGATTGAACTTTGTTGTTTTACATAATATGAGATGATGTAATAAAAAATTGGGGTCCATGATTTTATTTTTGAGATACAGTGGGGTCAAAGTGACAATGTCCAAGATTGCTAGCACAAGTGCACGCAATTAAAAAATATTTTTTTATGTCAGCAGCAATGTCACTGTCGTGGTAGCAGCAAGCGATCATCATAAATGCCCCGAAACAATATTATTGACTTGCTAGCATTTAGACTATATTCTTAGTGCACGTGTGGACAGAAAATGAACTGTGCATAGTTAAAATTCACTGTAATGTAAAATATTACAAAAAAATATAAAAATTGCAGCTAAAATTTAGACTGAAAATTTTAAGATAATTCTCTACAAACTCTGCAATGTTTAATAATTTGCAATGTGATCTAAAACATGTAAAAATTAAATATATAAAGAAGTTAGTAGTTTATTTATGGGTAATTATTTTTTGAACTACTTTGTTTTGTAAAGTTCTGACTTTTTCTTTTAACATGTAAGGAATCAAATGCTAGTTTTATTTGATTAGTAACTGCATTTCATTCTTAATGCTTGAAATAATAACTGCCCTCAAACAGTAGCCAGACAGTACTATTCAATCACTGAAAACTTAGGAAAATAATATAATATATATTGTAAACTACACTAGGTAGGTGATGACACATTAATACATAT
>NW_019385676.1:193892-221982 GCF_000671375.1 Centruroides sculpturatus | reverse complement strand
GGTTGCTATGCCTTGACTCTGGTCCGGCATAGTACACAGCCACCGGTTTAAACCGAGTAGTACCCACTAAACCCAACACAATAATAATAATAAGCGCACAGCCCAAACGGTTAGAAGTTTAAAGTTGAAATTTGGTACACAGATACGTCACGAGAACGAACACTAGGAACGGATTTTTCGAAAATCTTTCCGCGGCGGAGAGACAGGATTAAGGCTTCAACAATGGAAGTGTTAAGAATGGAAGTGCCAACAATGGAAGTGTCAACAATGGAAGAGTCAACAATGGAAGTGTTAAGAATGGAAGTGTTAAGAGAAAGCGGCGTGGTGCAAGATTTACTGGCGCAGATGCTGTTTTTTCCGTTTTTTCCGGGAAATCGAACATATTTTTAAACCCATGTACAAATTCTCTAATTAATCTGGAAACAGGAAAACGTAATTCTTTCATTTTGTCAAAACGGGTAAGATTGCCTGTAATGTAATAATCTTAATCTTCACTATCGGTACTTTTGCCCGAGTAACGCCGGACTTATCTGCTAGTAATAATATAATACACTTTGCGTTGTTTGGATAACACTTATTGGCATTTTGTAATTCAATTTCTATTGTTTACCAATAGCTACTCGGACAAATTTAAGAGAATCTGGTAAGCATGATTTGGTATTTCAATTTCAATTTCATAACTTCTATATATAAATGGATTCGATTTTTAAATATAACATAAAAAATATCACACAGAAAACAGATTTAGATTTAGAAATCATTTATTTAACGTAGAAATAAAATCTAAGACTTGTTAAGTGAATAAATCCGGTATTTTCATTTATTTAATTCGACTATTCAATTATATATTTTAAACGTATAGAAAAAGTACTAAAAAATTTAGAATAACTGACCGTTTTCACAGGAGCATAAATTCACAGAGACAAGTTTTTCTTTTACTAAATAAAAATTTTAATTGTATCTTTATCCATGGATATTTTATCAGTGATATACAAATTGGGAAAGATAATAACTTTATCCTTCTGCTACGGAGTATAGAATGTAACGAAAGAATGAGAATTGAGCACATCATGTAACGAGAGTAATTCTGTAGCCGTTCCAGGTAGTTCAATAAAGTCTTTTGGCAATCAATTCCTTATTAAATTCTGCCACCAAATGATGTGTACCATGCATTACCTTCTTCTCATTTATAGTTTCGGAGTTACATGCAATATGGCCGCCATTAAGATGGCAGTTACGAATGTAACACAAGTCGAACTATTTCCTTTTGTCTAATGTGTTCCTGATATCAGCGAATTAACTTTGGGTACATTCTATATTCTGCAGAAATTACTCAATGTTTTTATACTTTCCTGTTATATATAACAGAAAAAAACTATAGCGATCGATCAAAAAGATACCCATGGGAGAATTTTACATTTTTTTTAACACGAAGACCATAAAACGGTAGAAATGCAAAGCAATTTGGGTTTTTTTTTCTGTGTTTATGATGTTAGTGTAAATGTAAGAAAAGGATTTTGTTCAGTTAATGTAAAGCTAAATAACTCCTGTGCTCTTGTCGAACATTTCTGAAATCTAGCAGGCGATTTGCGAATTAGGGGCATTGATTCTATTAATCACAGCAAACACAGGAATATGATGTTTGTGTAATTCTTGACAGTTAGGCATTATAAAATATAAACCGTTGAAAATATGATATTAACAATTAAACGTTGAATTTTTCTTTGTTACGAAATCATTCGTAATGTATTGACGATTCCTTTACATTTTCATTCGTGAATTTATAGCCAGGCCAGAGCCAATGTATTCATGGAAAACAGCATCGGGCATAAATTATATTTAATCAATTTTATTACAATAAACAAATAATTATTAATTGTATTATAGATAACTCAATAAACAATATTATACACCAGATGAAATTCTTACACTGAATTAAAAATGTTATGAAATCACAGGATTTTAAGTAATGTTTCATATTCTATTTTAAAATAATAATATAGTATAAGTTAGGCATTTACACAACAATTTCCATTGCAGTAATTTCTACTAACTTATAGAGAGCTATTATTACATTGTTTAAACACTTATTCTCATTAATTTGTACAATTAATAAAAAAATTGTGACGGATAAGCGATATAAATGTCATACAACATTAGAGAATAGTTTCAAGCAATTACTAAATGCACAATGCAATTTCTAAAGTAATCACGTGAGAAATCAAAACAGAATCAATCCTCAGTGTTTTGTGTAATGCAGCTACATTCTTCATCGTCGACCAGATATAATCCAGCCACACCACATAACTGAGAGAACACGTACCATTACTATGCCGTACACAAATTAGTAGGTTAAATGGCTAATAGTTGCGTTTATTGTATGATTTGCCAAGTATTAAATCTTTCCGCATTTTTCGGCGATATATTTTACATACGTTGTAGACACCAAAGGCTAAGCGACAAACACAAGAAATACTTGTCGATTCTTGGGAAATGTCTGCAGTTAATAATGATTATACAATTGACTGCGTTAACGATTAACAGATTTGCAACAGTGGACGATCCATTGTTGTGTAGCCCTGTAGAAAGCCTAGTAGGAAGCGGTTTAAACAAGCGTTTCCTTCTTAGCATGGTTTATCTCGCAAATTTAGGTATACTTTTGATACTTCTTACTGGCAGAAAATACAAATTATCTCTCGATTTAAGCATTTCGCTATACGTCGGAGTAGAAGAAATAATTCAAAAATCGCTTCTAGGCACGACTTTTCTGTCCGGATTGTCGATTATTTCTATATTCCTCGGTTTGATGGCTTTTTCGTTTTACACATTTAAGGCAGTAGAACAGGTATCAACACAAATGCGGGCTCTAATCTGTTCTGTTTGTATTCATTTCGTAATGATTTTGGAATTCGGGGCATTAATGTGGATTATTACGGCAATAGTGCTAGTAAGCGCATTACTATACGAAAGTTTCAACGCAATATCGCGACAGATGAATTTAGCCGTGACCAAAATCCAACACACTATATAAACGATATAATGAGAAAACATGTAGAGCTGTGCGTCTTTATTGCACAAATGAACGATATATGGGGTAACAGCTGGTTTCTTTTATACGGAATAGACGCTTATATCGTATCCTTTTCCTTCTACAACGCAATATTCACTACATCAGCCACGTACAATACATACGAATACTTCTTGTGCTTTGCTCTCTTCTCTGCATATGTTTGGTGGTATCGGTTTCATTTGCGGTTTCTCGTATCTTCACGTCGGTAAGTCCAAAATATTCATTTTAGTTGTGTATATAAGTAATTATTAAGCGTATTAACTATAATTCTTTAACAAGAGGCTTACGATTCCTTTCAAGAAATTCAAAAATTCAATTTGATTCCTCTTCCATTGGAAGTCGACCTGAAGGTAATTTGAAAACCCAAAATTTCTTTTGAAATTTTATAATTCAAAAAATTGAAGTTTTACGCTTGTAATTATTAACAGGTGTTGAATTTCATGAAAAAATTTCGGGAAAATCAAATCGGAATCTGTTGTGGAGGTTATTTTATCCTTTCTACAAAATTCCCAATCCAGGTATATTTATAATATATGAATAAAACGGCGTATTATGTGTATTTTTGTAATTCATTTTAAAATTTAAATGTAATAAATCACTTTCAATTTACAGATGTACCGATCATTGTACAGCGTTTTCAATATATTACTTCAGATACGAGATATCTTCGAGGGAATCGACAAGTCGTGTAATCAAAAAACAAAATCACTCTTTAATGCGACTGATAATCTCGATGTTTAGTTGAATATCGTATGGTACAAATGTTGTATGAAGAATTCTTCTACAAACAAATCATTTATATTTGGCACAAGATACGATTACCTTTCGAGAAACGGCTTTTGAAAAACCCTACGTTACATAATTTATTGTGTATTGATGTCGATTATCAATTTTTTTTTTCATAAATTAGATTAGGTTAGTAACATACCTTCAAAAGAATCTAATTAATCAGCTTCTATAATAGTGTTTCACTCACAATAAGATGTAGTGCCATTCAGATCGCATTTTCAACAGTGATTCGAGTTTGATAAATTTTATATTACTCTAAAAATAATTCGTGTAATTCTGAAAAAATGTATTATTTTACCTGAATGTAGAACACGAAATTTTTAGGAAAATCTATATGATACATAATACAAAGAAAATGAGAAGAATGTTAACCCAGAAACTTGGTTGTACTGTATATGTGTTACTGTAAAAGCCCGTATACTGGTAAATCCTAGGTTTTACTTGTAAATCTTCGGATTTACCAACATGAGTTGGTAAATGAAGGATTTTTATAAAGTGAGATGATTTTCCGGACTTTCACCATTAGAATTTGGTACATGCTAGGTTTTACTAAAGACGATTAGTAAATGTTGGTTTTGGAAATAAAACTATGAGTATTTCAATAATCATTTATTGCAACTATTATAAACTTCTAAGTCCTATTTATTAGTAACTAGTGAAACAGTTTAAAAATACTTTTTTAACGTAACAAAAATGAAATTATCTTGTAAAAATTAATATAATAGCCTATCCGGCTAAGCTAATCAGTAATCACAGTATTTTTTCTAATCATTTGGTATTCATTGTTCATTTAATAAAAGTAAAAAAGGATTTTACTTGTTACAACATTGAGAGCTATCATGGCATTTAGAATCATAAAGTAATCTTGATGACTTGCGAGCGCACTTCTTTGTTAGGCATTTTTTTAAGCAGTTGAACTTCTTGAAACCTTGTCCTCTGTCAAAGACAATTTTGCGACAACTTCTCGAAGGCTCACTTCTTTACTTATAATTGAATTTATTGTAACTGTTATAATCTAAATATATATATACTTTCCGCCGTGAAGCGCCACGCTACGGAGAGTTTAGGCGTGTAAGTTAAGTTTACTATCGTCTGTACAGTATGTAAATTAGGTACCGTAAGTCTAATACAGCACTAATTTTATACATTTCTTATGAAAGAAGCATTTTTTATTCAACGGCCATAAAAATTATTTTTATTAATGATGTCTCCAAAGGTCAACGAATTTTTCGCAGAAAAATAATTTATCAGAAAACGCGGTCACTGTTTGGTGCGCTGCTCCGCGACGAAAACAAGTGTAAGTAACGGCGTAGTCGAACGGTGCACACTCGGTAAGTAATCCTACAATTTTTTGTTTATAGCATAGTTTATACGGATTATTCCCAAAATATTATACGTGTTTTGGAAATGTTGAGTGGAATTAGTCTAGAATCGGTTAATTTTATGGAAGAAAACTTTTCAAACAGCCTTAGTTTGTAAACTTCACATGTGTCGGGCTGTGATTGGCTCATGTATTTAAGGATTCCTACAACGTAAAAATCTTATAAAGTGGAACGTATCTAAGCGTTATAGGAAGGTCTACTGTACTGTATTTATTTTGTGCAAAATAAAGAAATAATTTTTAACGATGCAATAGGGACAATTAGTATTTAAAAAAAAAAAAATTGATAAACTTAACATGGAGGAAAATTGAACGCGAAGTAGGTTAATAGCGATATACTAATATACTAATTACATGAGATATAATAATATACTACAGTAATAATGGATTTTTTCATACTTTTTGGTTATCCGACTTTTCAATACTCTGACCAACCTCAGTCCCCAATTAAGTCAGATAATCGATGCTCTACTGTATTTCTATTCTTAAACGGTACAAACCACGCATTTACGGTATTATGACTNAATAATATACTACAGTAATAATGGATTTTTTCATACTTTTTGGTTATCCGACTTTTCAATACTCTGACCAACCTCAGTCCCCAATTAAGTCAGATAATCGATGCTCTACTGTATTTCTATTCTTAAACGGTACAAACCACGCATTTACGGTATTATGACTATTGACAGGACGATACGAAAATTCCTGTTGATTCTTCTGAATCTTTTTTGACGTTCATTTTAGTTTAGAAAAATCCACGATTTAAATTACAAGCAAAGTGCATTCATTAACCGTTTGGGTCTGCGCTTTTTACAGTATTAAAAGTTTGGTAAATAAAATGGGGGTTACTATACTTCAAATCTATTCTTTTTTCGGTACGAAGGATCATCATAAAATCCAAATTTTTATTCATCTTTACACAGACACGAAACACGAGATTTTTGGATACGTATTATTGTTAATGCGAATGTATACGCAAGGAACGTTCCGTCATAATCCGTCTCTTCAGCGACAGAGAGGCGGAAAAATCAAGAAATTCGTTGAAAAATCCATCAAATTTCGTGGCGACGTAACAATAAAACTCTGACAATTTGTTGCGAGTAATGGACTACTGTTATCGCAAACGGTTGGATTTTTGGATCGTGCGATTGAAAGTCATTGATTTCAAGCGTTTTACTGAGTTTTTCATCATTTGCAGTGATTTTATCGGTAAGTTTAGACTACGAACTTTATAAATTCGGGTATTTTTGAACATTGTTAAGCCGAATATCACAATTAGTGGCAATGATTTTCCTACAAAGCGCCGTTAGATAACAATTGATCCGTTTGGTCACAGAGACGACGAATGGGGTCTTTCCACTTATTTTAGAAGATACCTTTCATCATTGTACTCCCTATAATATAATATATTATGTCATATTGGGGAAACTTGGCATACTCTCAAGTATCACTTCGCATACCCCAGGTGGAGACCACAGCACTACTGTCGTGTAGGCTTAACGGTTGGCAGAGACAAAGGAATTTTTTCTTTCGCTTAGGCGATTCGGTTTTTCTGCAGAGGGTCAGCGTAGTGAGACAAAGTGGTATCACACCGGGATCACGTTTGAGGCGGACCTGAATACGAGCTACTGATTGTGCATTGAGATTAAACCGGCTCAATTCCTTCTTCTTGTCACATCGGAAATTTTCAATGTTTATGTAACTATTTCAAATACCTGTTTTTTTAGCCGGGTCAAGCAACTTACCGATCTTATATTTCAAATGCAGTTCCCTCAGTGGAGACTGCACCAATCTCAAATGAGTGACTCCAATTTATTCAAGACTTTTTCCGCTTAAATGCCAATTGATTTTATTTTATTATTCTTTTATTTCTTATTTTTTTTGTTTACTTTAATTTCTTTATTAGGCTTCTCTATTTTATTTGTACTTTTCTTTACATTTTCTTCTTTTCTCTACAATAAATCACTTATAATTTTTTATTTGTGAGATAACATTGCTCAAACTGCTCTCCTAGGCTAATACAACGATAAACGTGGTTTAGAGTTATTCGATGTCACATATCTAGTGTAATATATTTTATTGATAATTTTAGACAAACTTTTTTCCATATATTTAAAAGAATAACTTCCAATATCAATTTGAATTTTAAGATATAACCAATTAAACAACTCTTTATCTGATATGTAATATTATTAACTACATGACAGAAATTTTTTATTTACAAACTGACAAAGAATAAACGTAAATAAATTCAACGTTTAAATAAAAAACTGTATTACAGTATAATTTTTACGTATTAAATATTTTAAAACTATTTTAAACCGCACTACACAAATGCAATTTAAACTATGTTTATTGTTATGAAAATACCATTGTATATATTTTACACGTCTTCTCTGCTATTTCTCACAACAAAAAGGCAGACATGGTATACCGAGTTTCAATTAATATCATATGGGAGTGCTACTTTGCGTAAGAATACCAGGCAAAAAAAGTTGAATAAAACTGATTTTGATAATGCATACTGTTCTAATTGTTCACTTTGTTATAGATTTTGTAATAAATACATTTATTTGATAAAATTTCCCTTAATGATTTAGGTTATAAACCTAATAATGTATTTTTTTATTATGACAACGCAACACCTGGGCGATCTGCCAAGGAGGGGATGCCTCTAGGGAAGTCTTTTAAGGAAAAGGGGCCTTATTTATATGAAAACGCGAGTTGAAACACGTCTAATAATTCTAACTGGTGTCGGGAACCTGACTTAACAGATCTTCCCTGTCTTTCCTCAATTTAGAAAATAACCCCTGAGAGTGAGCGGAATTCACAGCTTGGTATCATATGTTGATCCATCCTGCACAAGGTGAGCTGGAACTTACGATTTTCGATTTCACAAATGTTGATTAAATAAACTGAATGGATATAAATCAAAATTAGTATTGCCCACTTATCCGTAAGTAAGTGTTGATTTTAACAAAACTGACTTCAAAATCCATTAAAAAACATTAATGTTTTTTCCAGAATGACGCTGAATCAATGACAACAAGGTTAAAAAATGGCATGAACTATAAAGGCTCCGGAATTTTGATTTTAATTTCGTTCTTTGTATGACGATAATCTTCGCCAGAATGGACACATTTCATATTAGTTTATTATCGTAGCCTTATCCATGCATGCATATTTTGAATTTTTAAGCTTAATGGTTCTGAATCTTGCAGTAGGCATTTTAATTTAGTCAAGCTAGCTCCAGTACTAAATTTCACATACTCGAAGCATTTTAAATAAACAATAATCACACTTTAAAAGTTACTAATAATTAATACTTACTTTCAATAAGAAAACTAGGGGGTTGAGAAAAACCTATGCTAATTAATGGCAGAGTAATTATATATCAATAGCTGAGTGTGTCTTCACACTGGCTTCGTATTACCGTTAGTGTTGCGACATAGTTTATTCGTAAGTGAAACATAACGTAGACCTGCGAGTAAATTGATAAGTAACATAAATTATAAACCAGATTCAATAGTAAACATTTGAAAAGACGTTATTAATGATGAGTTGCAATGTCGACAACTCTCTTATCGTGATGAATGTCGATAAAAATCTTGCGAAATTCTAAAAAGTAATGCGAAAATATAATCTACAATATTTTTCACTTATCAATTTGTATCTTCACTTAAGATAAATCGATTATTACCTTAATTCGAAAAATTAATATTGCTCGAAATAAGAAAATATCAAAAATTTTCTACTGAATATTTATCAGGAATGTTTCCTCTTGAATGCCTAAAGACACGCGTTGTAACAAATGTACATACCCTCTCATTGGTAATAAATATGTGATTGGCATTTGTTGTCCGGAGATAAAGCAAGAGCAGAAAATATAGGGAATGGGATTTCTTAAAGATATACAGTATTTACTTTAAACTTTATTGTACGTACATATATTTCATTAAAATTTATACAGTTTTGCATTTTATTATATTTATTTCGAAGTGTTTTATAATGTACGTTTTATTCCTACTTATGGTATCTATCATTAATGTGATAAAGGTTTAAAGAGGGTAAAGTTTTGTCGGACATCCGAAGAGGGGAGGAGATTAAGAAACTTGAAAAAGCTAGAACAAGAGGGGAGGGGGAGTAAAAATTTGAAGAAAAATGCGGACGTAACTTATGAACATTTTCAAATGCAGTAACCCATCGCTAAACGTAATTTATTGACTCTTAATTTTGAATGGTAATATTAGGAGGGACAAGTTGAATAGTTCGTCTGTATCGACAATAAGACGGAGGGATCGAAAACCAGAACCCCTCAGACAAAGAGGAGTTCAGATGAGGTCACAAAGTATTAAATCGACTACCGCCTAGGTTTATTAAGCATCTGTTATAATTTGAAAAGCGTCACCCTGGATTGAAATAGAATGAATAAAAACTGGAAGAAAATATTAATTGATGCTTACAAAAATCTACTGTGATTATAGCGTTATATAACGGATATTGCATTTCGTAGTTTACATTCAAAATTAAATGCCTCTGTAATCGATAAGCTTTTAAAAAAGGTAAACAACTATATATTTCAATTAGTAAAGTAAACCCATTAAATATACTTGCCATAAGATACATGATGGATAGAGCTTGAGAATATTTCATTTGGCACGACTCCAAGTGAGCCATTAGAAGATTAGAATTGCATAAAAATGAAATTAGTGTCGTTATATAACCCGATATTTCAAGTAAATTTCTGTTTTTATTAAGTTCCGCAGAAGCATTGGCAACATGAATTCAAATATCAAGGCAGAAATTTGCATGAACTGTTTCCTCGCACCATGTTGGACCACGGCCCTAATTTACGGCTTGGATCCATTTCGAATTTGTTTTTGTAAGCAACGAATTTACAAACTTAAATATCCAAACTTGATGAACATCTACGTTCGATCCGTCCAGTTTATATTATGGCAATTTACCATTCTTTTAATGTGGCAATCTTTACCACGTTTAGGTGAATATGCATTGTGTCTTGGATTGTTTGACGTATTTCAAGATGATGCCATATTAATGAAAATCTTTATCGTTGTAATGTACTTGTCTTATTCGATCAGTTTGACCTTTATCAGCCACAACAAGATCGATCTGATTACGAAATTACGAAACGAAAGGTTGTATGAAACAATGGTTGTCCAGAATAATACTCTAGTAAGAAAAATTTCTCTGTATGTTTCATTCATCGCCATATTATTAACCATCGTTTTTCAAATTGTCAACCTGAATGTTTATTATCCGGCTTTTGAAAAAAAGCAACACTTTCAATTTGAAGCTCTAATATGCACTGTTAAATGTGGATTTGTATCGACTTTAACTATAGGAGGCATGACACATGGTATACTGTTGGTTGCTTTAGTCATACGTGTTTCTTACAGAGAGTTTGAAGAACTTTGTTCGGAGTTCTGCATAATAAGGAGACGTGACAGAAATCTAAGAAAAAAATTACAAGATTTGATGATCCGTCACCAAGAATTGTGGAATTTTATAAATCAGTTAAACACAAAATTCGGTATGATTTTGGAAGTTATTTATTTCGGAACGATTTGGGGAACGAGCTTTTTGTATTACGCTTATTTGTATATTCATATGCATGGGATTTTAAGAATTTGGATATTCATGCTGATGATTGGTCTTTCGTTTGTCTGCATTATATGTGGCTGTTTTCTATGCTGCATTGCTTTCACGGTATTTATCATTATTATTATTTTAAAACATTTTAAATATTTTAATTGTATTTGTTTTCATATTTTAGATGCAAAACGGATTTCAAGACATTCGGCAATTTTCAACTTGTGATTTGGATTTGCGACAAAAACTAAAAGTTATTTTGGATTTTTTTTTTTTTTAAAAATTAATTTGTTTAATAAGTTTAATATTGAATATAAATNATTTAATATTGAATATAAATTCTTTGTCAGGTATTGGATTTCATGAAAAGGTTTGGAAAAGTCTCCTTGTGTTTGTCCATTGGTTTCTGCTACGTCGATAAGAGGATCCCTCTAAAGGTAGTTACGTTTATATTTACAATTGTGAGCAGATTATAGTTACGCTTTTTAACTGTTAATTGTATCTAGAATAAGAATTTTAATAATAAGAATTTTATATATTTTCACTGGTAGATGGCTTCAACTCTACACTCCGTGTTCTCGAGTTTATTAAAGTTCAAGAAAGCAGCAAGTTCTCATAGAAGTTGTGAGCAGACGTTCACTAACTTCTCCGGTTGAAGAGAAAACAATCGAACTTTATTCACGTTTATCACAACATGAATAACGTGTATTACAGATTTACCAGCGATTATCACAGTTTAATTATATTGATTCTGTTATTTGTTACGGATATATCGAAATTAATTGTCTTTTTGTGTTGTTCTTCGTAATCACTATGAATTCAAGTTTACTTAGTAGATATATTTAAAGTAAGTTTTGTAATATTAAAATTCCATTTTATAGACTCACACTTTACGTTGTATTTAAAATATTATATATAAATCTATTGTGATGAAGTGGAAAATTCTCGATTTGTTTAGTATAAAATCAAGCAACTGAGACTGCATCTTTCGAAAATTGAATGTAAAATAATAAATGAATTTTTAATATTTTTCGAATATATACCCGAAAAGTAAATTTATAATTGTTTTGAATAAAAAAATTGAAACATAAAGTCTTGTTTGAATCACTTAGCTTTTTTTTCTCCGAAATGGCCCACCAATGTTCAAGTGGTTTTCGTTCCCCGAACACTGGGAGTTCGGTCTTGGGTTCGTGCCTCTCTCGGACAGGCTGGCCACGTGAGTTTTCTTTATGTCTGTAACGCCTTTTGTAATTGCTTTGTTCTTTTGAGATATCTGTTTCAAGGCTAAGCTTTGTCTTATGAATATACTAATGAGGATCGAAAAATTGAAATCCATATATGAGAAAAACAAAGACAATAAGAAACAATAATGGTTTTAAAGTTTTTTTTTTAATACCAGTTTATTGTTTTCTCTAGATTTCATCTCGGATACAGTTGGCAAAGATTTAAAATATATGCTCTCCATCAGAAATTAATAGAGGTTAGCCCCTGTACAGTACATTATCATACTTTTCCTTCACTGATAAAAAAATGTCGGTCATCAATCGCCTTTTGGCAGAAAAATTTTGAATCGAAATTACTGACTTTCGTTTTTCTTCGAACGTTCGTCTACAGTTAATCGAGCCTTTTGCCCCTATATAGACCATATTATATCCCGGTTTTCTTATAGTTTTTAAGAAGATTACGCGTATTTCCTTACATATTCCAATAAATCTGACCATTTCGAAATATAAATGTATAACGGGAACGTCCTATTGAAATTGATCATTTAGTTATACCTGGATAGGCTTTTTATTCTTCCAGTTTGGTGATATTCTGATTTGTACACTGCTGCTGTTTTCCGTATTACAGTAGACCCTTATAACGCGGTAGATACGTTCCACGTTATAGGAGTTTCGCGTTGTAAAAATCTTTAAATACATGAATCGATCACAGCTGACACGTGTACAGTTTAGGGACTACGGCTGTTTGAAAGGTTTTCTTCAATAAAATTAAGCGATTCTTGAAAAATTCGACTCAACATTTCCAAAACACGTACAATTTTTTGGAAATAATCCGTATAAACTATGCTATAAACAAAAAATTGTAGGATTACTTACCAAGTGTGCATCGTTCGACGTCGCCATTGCTTAAGCTTGTTTTTGTCGCGGAGCAGCGCACTAAATGGCGGCCGCGATTTCTGATAAGTTATTTTTCTGCGAAAAATTTGTTGAACTTTGGAAACATCATTAATATAAATACAGTAGAGCGTCGATTATCCGAAAATCAATCATCCGAAAAAATTCCAGTCGGCAAATTTAAATTTTTGCCAGTGCTGTAGCGCTGCAATCTTTGGCTATGTCTCGGCTACTCAAATATTTTACGTTTTTGATACTAGATTAACTTCTGAAATATAATTCATTATTGTTTTTATATTTTTCAATATATTTATTTTGTTCGTACAAAATAAAAAAATAATTTTTAACGATACAATAGTTTTCATTAGACTTAACATCGACGAAAATTCAATGCGAAGCAACACGCAATAGAGAAAAATGTCAAGATGGGATATATTAATATATTTTTTCTGGACATAATCGGTTATCCGAAATATTGATCTTCCGAACAACCCCAGTTCCCAATTGATTCGGATAATCAACGCTCTACTGTAATTTTTATGGCCATTGAATAAGAAATGTTTTTTTCACAAGAAATGTATAAAATTAGTGCTCTATTAGACTTACGGTACCTAATTTACATACTGTACAGATGATAGTAAACTTAATTTACTTGTCTATACTCTTCGTAGCGTGGCGCTGAACAGCAGAAAGTATATATATATATATAAATATAATAAAGTTAAAATAAATTAAGTTAATACATAATTTTCTTATATGACCTGGATCGTGAACTGTCGTACCCCCCATTGTCATAACAATGGACCAGATTATCAATTCTTCGTTACCCTGATAAAAATCGATTCTAATGAACTTTATTGACAACAGATGCCAGCACTTGACGGTGATGTGTTGACTACCATCTGTTTCACATATTTTTGTCTGGGTGGTGTTTTTTTTCCTCAAAAATTTTTATTTAGCGAGTTTTTTTCTTAATGTATATATATATTTTTATTTTTCTTATAGCATATTTACGTAATCATATTACTAAAATACGTTCATTCATGCTATAATAAGTTTATTCAGTTATAATAAGTCAATGTATTATGAATATTTAAATTGTGACCTTCAATCCAAACAAAGGATATATATAATCTGTGATAATTTTAAAATTTAAAAATCGTACATTCATAAATGTTATATAGAATTATACAGAACAATATTTCATGTCGTTCTGGCTTAGTGCCAAGTACAAACTACTTAAGTGGAGTATGTGAATTTTAAGAAAATGTTGCAAATTTTCACAGTTAGATGTCAGGTCTGCTATATTATAATTTTTTTTATTAAAGTTTATATTTAAATGTATTTAAAAATATTGTATTGATAACTAAAGATATTAATAAATGTAACGTAATTTTTGTCATATGAATATAACGATAAATTAATTTTTGGTGAATTTTTAAAATAATATAACTTGTCTCACTTTGTCTGACCTATACTGCCCTTGGCTCTTTTAAAAAATACACGTAAACAGAGGGGCGTGGCAAACGGTAATGAAAGGGAAAAGTTAAAATAAATCAAGTTAATATATAATTATATATACAGTACCCAATTTATATATAATACTGTACAGACAATAGTAAACTCAACTTACTTGCCTAAACTCTCTGTAGTATGTAAGTAGTTTGGCTGCTTCTCTATTATTGGTCCAGATTCGACCAATCCTGTCGCGACACGAGTCGGCGATGACGTGTTACCGCGTTTTATGCGTCCCTTTTAGCGTCTTTATTCGAATACTGTCGCAATTTTTTCGCCGCGTTATAGAAATCTGCGTTATAGCAGGTCTATTGTATTTATATTCTTAAACGGTATTTACGGTATTATGACTTATGGGACAACTTATGGGAATTATGCGACGATACGAAAATTTCTTTCGATTCTTTTGAATCTTTTTTGAAGTTCACTTTAGAAAAGTTTACGATTTAACTTACAAGCAAAGTGCATTAAATAACCGTTTGGGTTTGCGCTTTTTACAGTATTTAAAGATTGGTAGATAAAAGGGAGGTTACTATACTTCAAGTCTATTCTTTTTTCGGTAGAAAGGATCATCATAAAATTGAAATTTTTATTCATCTTTACACAGATACGAAACACGAGATTTTTGAATACATATTACTGTTAACACGAATGTATACGCAAGGAACGTTCTGTTATAATCTGTCTCTTCAGCGACAGAGAGGCGGAAAAATGAAAAAAATTGCTGAAAAATCCATCAATTTTCGTGGCGACGTAACAATAAAACTCTGACAATTTGTTGTCAGAGTTTTATTGGATCGTGCAATTTAATTAATTAAAGTCATTGATTTCAAGCGTTTTACTGAGTTTTTCATTATTTGCAGTGATTTTATCAATAAGTTTAGACTACAAATTTTATAAATTTGAGTATTTTTGAACATTGTTAAGCCGAATATCACAATTAGTGGCAATGATTTTTCTACAAAGCGCCGTTAGATAACAATTGATCCGTTTGGTCACAGAGACGACGAATGGGGTCTTTCCACTTATTTTAGAAGATACCTTTCATCCTTGTACTCCCTACAACATAATATATTATGTTATATTAAGGAAACTTGGCGTACCTTCAAGTATCGTTTTGCATACCTCACGTGGAGACCACAGCACTACTGTCGTGTAGGCTTTACAGTTGGCAGAGACAAAAAAATTTTTTCTTTCGCTCAAGCGATTCGGTTTTTCTGCAGAGGGTCAGCGTAATGAGACAAGGTGGTTTTACACCGGGATTACGTCTGAGGCAGACCAGAATACGAGCTACGGACCCTGCATTGAGATTAAACCGGCTCAATTCCTTCCTCTTGTCTCATCGGAAATTTTCAATGTTTATGTAACTATTTCAAATACCTGTTTTTTTTAAGCCGTGTCAAGCAACTCACCGATGTTATATTTCAAACGCAGATCCCTCAGTGGAGACTGAACCAAATCTCAAATGAGTGACTCCAATTTATCCAAGACTTTTCCTGCTTAAATGCCAATTGATTTTATTTTATTATTCTTTTCTTACTTATTATTTCGTTTACTTTAATTTCTTTATTTGTACTTTTCTTCACATTTTTTTTTCTCTACAATAAATCACTTATAATCTTTTATTTGTGACATATCATTGCTCAAACTGCTCTCCTAGGCTAATACATCGATAAACGTCGTTTAGAGTAGTTCCACGTCACATATCTAGTCTAATATATTTTATTGATAATTTTAGACAAACTTCCTTTCTATATATTTAGAAGAATAACTTCCAATATCAATTTGAATTTTAAGATGTAACCAATTAATTAAACCCTTTATCTGATATGTAATATTATTAACTACATGACAGAAATGTTTTTATTTACAAACTCACGAAGAATAAACGTAAATAAATTCTAAGTTTAAATTAAAATTATATTACAGTATAATTTTTACATATTAAATATTTTTAAATTATTTTAAACCGCACTACACAAATGCAATTTAAACTACATTTATTATTATGAAAATACCATTGTATATATTTTACACGTCTTCTCTGCTATTTTTCACAACAGAAAGGCAGACATGGTATACCGAGTTTCAATAAATATAATATGGGAGTGCTACTTTGCGCAAAAACCAGGTGACAAAAATTCAATAAAACTGATTTCGATAATGCATACTGTTCTAACTGCTCACTTTGTTATAGATTTTGTGATAAATACATTTATTTGATAAAATTTCTGTTAATGATTTATGTTAGAAACCTAATAATTTATTTTTTTTTATTATGATAACGCAACACCTGGGCGATTTACCAAGGGGGAATGCCTCCAGGGAGGTCTTTTAAGGAAAAGGGGCCCTATTTATATGTAAACGCGAGTAGGGACACGTCTAATAATTCTAACTGGTGTCAGGAACCTGACTTAACAGATCTTCCCTGTCTTCCCTCAATTTAGAAAATAACCCCTGAGAGTGAGCAGGATCCAGGCTTGGTATCATATTTTGATACAACCTGCACAAGGTGAGCTGAAACTTACGACTTCCGATTTCACAAATGTTAATTAAATAAACTGAATAGATATAAATCAAAATTGGTATTGTCCACTCATTCCGTAAGTAAGTCTTGATTTTAACATAAATGACTTCAAAATCAATTAAAAAATATTAATGTTTTTTGCAGAATGNGTTAATATATAATTATATATACAGTACCTAATTTATATATAATTAATATATAATTATATGTACAGTACCTAATTTATATATAATTTATATAATACTGTCCAGACGATAGAAATCTCTCCGTAGCGTGGCGCTACGGACGGCGGGTAAGTAGTTCGGCTGCCCAATGCCGTTTTACGTATTATAGGAGTTATTTTTACCGTTGTTTACGGATAATGCCACAATTTTTATAGGAATCATAACTATAGGAAACGGTTTTATAGTGGGATCTACTGTATTTTACACGTCTTCTCTGCTATTTGTCACAACAGAAAGGCAGACATGGTATACCGAGTTTCAATTAATATAATATGGGAGTGCTACTTTGCGCAAAAATCAGGTGACAAAAATTCAATAAAACTGATTTCGATAATGCATACTGTTCTAATTGCTCACTTTGTTATAGATTTTGTGATAAATACATTTATTTGATAAAATTTCTGTTAATGATTTATGTTAGAAACCTAATAATTTATTTTTTTTTATTATGATAACGCAACACCTGGGCGATTTACCAAGGGGGAATGCCTCCAGGGAGGTCTTTTAAGGAAAAGGGGCCCTATTTATATGTAAACGCGAGTAGGGACACGTCTAATAATTCTAACTGGTGTCAGGAACCTGACTTAACAGATCTTCCCTGTCTCCCCTCAATTTAGAAAATAACCCCTGAGAGTGAGCAGGATCCAGGCTTGGTATCATATTTTGATACAACCTGCACAAGGTGAGCTGAAACTTACGACTTCCGATTTCACAAATGTTCATTAAATAAACTGAATAGATATAAATCAAAATTGGTATTGTCCACTCATTCCGTAAGTAAGTCTTGATTTTAACATAAATGACTTCAAAATCAATTAAAAAATATTAATGTTTTTTGCAGAATGATGCTGCATCACCGACAACAAGGTTAAAAAATGGCATGAACAATAAATGCTCTGGAATTTTGAGTTTAATTTTCGTCTTTGGTACACCGGAATGGACACATTTCATATTTAGTTTATTATCGTAGCCTTATCCATGCATGCATATTTTGAATTTTTAAGCTTAATGGTTCTGAATATTGCAGTAGGCATATTAATGTAGTCAAGCCAGCTCCAGTTCTAAATTTCACATACTCGAAGCATATTTAAGCAAAAACTTGCCAAAATATTTTTTGTATAACTATTCAGAATAACCAAACTTTCGATTGATTTGTTTACGTCCGAGTACAGTCTAAAATTATACAACAGTATTTCATTTATTCATGCTAATCACTTCTTACAGGGTATCGTCATACAGCCGCATTGATTCAAGAAAATCTGCATTGAGATCGTACCGAATATTTAAACAAATTAAGATAATAGGAAAACTCGTGAAAGCACTAATCTCGTAATGTTTTAGAGGCTTACCTACGTTGTTGTTGGGTATCCGCAACTCTGAATAAGGATCTTCACGATAAAATTTTTTAAATTTAAATTTAGTGCAGTGTCATTTTAGTTAATTAGTTACAGTAATTATATATGTTAATATAGTGAAATTTCTTTTAAATTTATGTTTTAATAACTGTTTTATTATTTGAATTAACAGACCGTTAAACACGAATTATTCTTATAGATGTGAAAATTTTTTTTACGTTTTGTATGTTGTATTCTTGTAATTACTAAGAGGACATTTTCAATCACACGTAGAATGGGTTGGGTCAAGCGCTAAAAAAATTGGCCAGCAAGTAAATTTGGAAGTATTCTACATTAATTCTTTCTCATTTTAATCTAACATATTTGTCATGTGTTTCAGTCTAAAATGACATGTAAAGATAATTTCAAGTCATCGAAATATTTTAATAACAAATAGAATATTCTACTTTAAAATTTATTCCTTGTCATTGTTTATTAATATATTACTCATTTATACACATACAGTAGACACCCCTGTAATTACGTTTCCTATAATTACGATTCCTATAAAACTGCGAAAAACTTGTGACGGTATCCGTAAAAAAAAATAAATAAACTCCTATAATTACGTAAAACGTCATCGGGAAGCCGAACTACTTTCCCGCCGTCCGTAGCGCCACGCTACGGAGAGATTTCTATCGTCTGGACAGTATTATATAAATTATATATAAATCAGGTACTGTACATATACTTATATATAAATTAAATACTGTATATATAATTATATATTAACTTATTGTAAATTTATTATAATTAAATATATAATTTCCGCCGTCTAGCAACGGAGCCACGCAACGGAGATTTTACGCTAACTATCGTCTGTGCAGTATGTAAATTAGGTACCGTAAGTCTAATACAGTACTGTAATTTTATACATTTCTTGTGAAAGAAACATTTCTTATGGCGATTAAAATTATTTATATTAATGATGTATCCAAAGTTCAACGAAGTTTTCGCAGAAAAATAAGTTTTTAGAAATCGGCCGTGGTTTGGTGTGCTGCTTCGCGACGAAAACAAGCTTTAGCAATGGCAATGTCGAATGGTGCACACTCGGTAAGTAATCCTACAATTTTTTGTTTATAGCATAGTTTATACGGACTATTTCCGAAAAATATATACGTATTTTGGAAATGTTGAGTCTGATTAGTCTAGAATCGATAAATTTTATGGAAGAAAACCTTTCAATCAGCCGTAGTCTGCAAATTTCACACGTGTCGGGCTGTGATTGGAAAAACTCGTAAGAAATCGGATTTCTATAGAAAGGAACGTATCTATGATCTTATAGGAGGGTCGACTGTATTTTATAATATCAAATAAATTAATCTAAAACTTCTGCTCAACTTACGATTAAATCATTAATTATTTTACGTAATTTATTGCATTTTCATAATATGAGAAGGTCAACTGTACCTTCTTCATTTCTGTTCTGTTGAATAATGTTACTTTTTACTTTCCCTTGTAAGAGGGAAAGAATAGCGATCGGTCAAAAATATGAATAAAAATATTGCAACTACGGCCTTGCAGCCTAAAAACTGCACGCCGACATCAAACATAGAGGGTTCTGTAGCCATACGTACGCCGTTCAGAGGAATCTTTCCTTTCTCTACTGTCTATCTCCTCTCTCTCTTTCTTTTCTTCCCCTTTCTCTTAACACTCTTTTCTGCCGGCTAAACACTTCGTGTATGCCGAATACTTTCTTGTATGTCTAGGTTGATTTCACGCAAAAAATCGTGAATGGAGCACAGATTGTGCAGTGTTATTTGCTAAATGAGTTAATGTTCTACATTTTCGTCGTAAATTTTCTATCCCGCATGCCTTGCACATTCCGTACAGAAGAAAAGCGTTTGTGACAGAAGTCAATCCCGGATCGTCTCTTTCTACAAAGCATGAAACATAATTGACGAAACTGGCATGAAAAACCTTAAAAAATCGAGAAATTCAGGCAACGAAATGTCTGAGGATTTCCATAGGAAATGGCATTGTACAGTCGACCCCCTATAACACTGTAGATTATTTCGTTTTATGTGAATTTGTAAAATCTAATATGTTTATTATATTTTACAAATACGTGAGCCGTTCACAGCCTGGCAAACGTATTTGTAAAATCTAAGTGACTCGTAAAACATGGAATTCATATAAAACAAAATAATCAACTGTGTTTAGGGAGGTCGACTGTAATAACTTTTGAATTTCTTCGACGTGTAATTAAGTATTCCATGATGTATGTAATGACTCTGTCGAAGTAATCTTCTGCAGCAACGATTTCATCTTTTTGTAGGTTTCGAATGCGTATTTCACTAGACGCCATTGTAAAGTGTTAGAGAAATTTCAGAACGTTGCTTTGCAACAATTACCACTGATAACTAATTGTTGTAATTGCTTAATAATAATAATAATATTTACGCGGTTATTTTTGCAAATAGAAAGTATAATTAACTCATAAATATAATACCTGAAATATTAATATCTGTTATTATAAAAGAATAAAATTGTTACTAAATAAAAGTAAAGAAAACGAGTAAGATAATTATATCGTGCAGTATTGCAAGATAAATTACATAAATGTAAGAGAGAGTAAATCCTCTCATAATAAATAAATATGTAAGTGTTGAATATCGGTCTAAAAATCTCCCAACAATTCAAAATGTTATACTATTATATATAAGTCTCTGTATTTTAATTTTTTATGAAATATAGAAGAGTCCAACTAGTAAAGCCTATGTAAAATATTAAACTTAAATGTAACGAAACATAAGATATTAAAAAGCGTAGAGGAAAAAGTTGTATGTTATCACAAATCCCTCAATATGTATATAATGTAATTAAAACTTGTAAATACTGAACAAGAGGGGTTGTGAGCTAGATGTAATTTAAAGTGGTGAAAATGTTCACCCGAAAGGTAATATCACATGTACAGAAAAAGATTTTTACTGTATAAATATTACAGCATGTAGCTGATATTGTAACGTATTTAGAAGTCATAATAAACTTTAATAAAATAATTAACTCATAAACTATCAGAATACATTTGTATTTATTAATTTTGAACCTACTTATTAGTTTTTGTTTTTAATTTTTGCTCGTTATGGCATGTCACAAATGGTCAGTAATCAATACGTAGCTTATTTGTGGCAGGACTATTAGAATTTTTTACCTGTAATATCAGGAATAATTGTGCTTATGCTGCCTTAATTTATAACCATGCCCAGTAGCTTCAATAACTGCGTAATGCCAGGTTGTACAAATTGGGCAAAAATACGAATAAGTGTGAAGTATGCATGAATGAAGTTTTTCTTCATAACCTGATTGTTAAATTAACTAAAGACGAACGAATTGCCGAATTATTGGGCTATGATGTTTATATTAAAGCAGTCGAAGTAGAAAAATCAAGAATACTAGAGAGCAACAGTACTACAATAATCTAGAAAACGAACTAGAAATCTTCCAGGCTACAGGTGAAAAACATATAATATCTGTCTTCTCTTAAATGTATTAAACACGATCTGAGATCTGCCCTTTCTCATTGAATTGATACGATTTTCAAATCATATCAATTGAATGAAAAAGGCCATTCTCGGAAGCATTACAAGATAAACATTTTAATACTTTTTAATGCCCAACATGCAACAATTAATCTTCCAGAATTGTCAACAATTATCGCGAATGTCCGACACGTCTGATGCCCTTTAACGTATTTAGTAGCCCCATTCGGTGTCTCGTAATTCAGACACACGAGAAAAAATAAAACATTTATTGAAATGTAATACAAAACTATTAAAAAATGTAAACTGTTCGACACTTCAAATAATTTGAAGGAGATTAATTAATAAGGAAATGAATCATTATAACGAATGACACGATGAAACTTTTTACTCTTCATATGGACAATTGAAGCGTAATTTGTAACTATGAATGGTATAATTATTAGTCACATATGATCGATCAATTAGATAAAGTTGTCTTTCTTTAAAATTATAGAACAGTTTTATAATATGAAATTCTTCTTCTCTGTCGGTATACACTTCTTCACTATCGGTAATATGCGAATTTTTATTTTCGTTAAAATCCGACAAAAGATAAACTTTCAACTTCTCGCCATCATAAAGGCAATAAACCTTGCCAAAAGCAACGAATTGATATTTGATGAAACAATAATTTGGTTTGATATTTTGCTGCGACAAAACCTGTAAATCTTCCGGATTGATTTGAACAGCCTCATAAGTATCCAAGGTAAGATTTATTAAGTTAAATATCCAGATATAATTCTGGTCTAAGTGGAATACTAAGACATCGTAAGCTGGAATATGACGGAGCTTCTCTCCTGTTGTCGATTCCCCAGTCTCAAAATTGTATTTGACGACTTTGTGTTGGTAACGATGTCGACTGTAATAACTTCCATTGTATATATANATCGTAAGCTGGAATATGACGGAGCTTCTCTCCTGTTGTCGATTCCCCAGTCTCAAAATTGTATTTGACGACTTTGTGTTGGTAACGATGTCGACTGTAATAACTTCCATTGTATATATATCCAAAATCTTTCGTTCTGTCAGGTAAAGCAATTGTCTTATCCAATTCATAATTTCCGTCTTTATTTAATTGATATTCTTTTATAATAGGCCTGCCTTCTTCCTTTATCAAAATTTTCAAACTGCCTTCGGAAACCTGTTCAAATCGTATTGAAGAAAATATAATGTGTTTATAAAATGTTCTAAATGGAAAAGTTCCATGATATGTAATATTGAAGAGACTGCAATCTAAAAAAGAACAAAAAATATTAAATTATTAATCGCATTTACGTATAAAATTCAAGTTTGAAATGCTGTATCTAGCATTTTTTTACGAGAATATAAAAATTTGTCNATATCCAGATATAATTCTGGTCTAAGCGGAATACTAAGGCATCGTAACCTGGAATATGACGGAGTTTCTCTCCTGTTGTCGATTCCCCAGTCTCAAAATTGTATTTGACGACTTTGTGTTGGTAACGATGTCGACTGTAATAACTTCCATTGTATATATATCCAAAATCTTTCGTTCTGTCAGGTAAAGCAATTGTCTTAACCAATTCATAATTTTCGTCTTTGTGTAATTTATATTCTTTTAAAATGGGCCTGTCTTCTTCCTTTATCAAAATTTTCAAACTGCCTTCGGAATCCTCTTCAAATTGTCTTGAAGAAAATATAACGTCTTTATAAAATCTTGTAAATGGAAAAGTTCCATGATATGTAATATTGTCGAGAGTGCAATCTAAAAAAAAAGCAAAAATATCAAATTAGTAATCGTATTTATGTATAAAATTCAAGTTTGAAATGCTGTATCAAGCATTCTTTCACGAGAGTAAAAAATATGTCATAAATTTAGTAAATTTTTTCACGTTTGGTTTGTCCATTTTTTTTTTGAATTATAATTTTTTTTCTCTTTTTCTCCTGCTAATAAAATATGTACATAATGTGTGACAAATTTTTTATTCCTTCAAAAATGCAAACTTTAAAGACTTTAATCGTAAGAATTTTAAAGTATAACAAGTAAAATCTATGTCTCGG
Organism: Centruroides sculpturatus; assembly: GCF_000671375.1. Lineage (NCBI taxonomy): Eukaryota > Metazoa > Arthropoda > Arachnida > Scorpiones > Buthidae > Centruroides > Centruroides sculpturatus. The sequence continues at coordinate 197,803 of NW_019385676.1, read as the reverse complement.
AAAGCGCAATACAAATCTGTATTTAAATTATTAAAATTTCTAATAGTGGTGTGTCTCATTGGGTGTAATGTCGAGTGAAGTTTGTTACTAAATTATTCATACAGCCAAAATTGTTTTCTTCAGAGTTGCTTTTTGTTACTTGGGATTAACCAAAAAGTATTCTAAAAGTTTATGCTCTTCCTTCAAAAGAATTAATGTGATTAAAATTTAATTGTATAACTAATCTATGATAATATATACATTTAATTACTGTACCTTTTAATCCTGTTATGTTTCTTTTACAAAAGTCATCGGCGGTAAAACAATACTCGCAGAGATCAATTTCTGCATCCATAAAATTGGAGAAAATATAATTAAATAAAGAATATAAACAATTTTTCGATGTTGTAACTGTTATTGCTATCTCTTTACTTTTTTTAATGTGATATGTTGATATGTACAGTACTTAGTGTTAGCATTTAGAACTTTAATTACAGTAAATTGAATCGAAATGATTCGATATACATTTTACAATAAACCTACTTTTATATTACACTTTCCATTCAGCGTAACCAAATCGTCGTCTTTTTCGCATATTTCAGATTGAAGAAGACAATTATTTCCGCATTCTTTTTCAAGTACAGACGAAATTTTTCTTTTTTCAACACGATGAGGTCTAGTGTTATAATTGACGTTATCGTTAGTTTTCTCAGACTTTATAAAGCGCTCTTCCATATCGGGTGAAACAACTCGAATGTTGAAATATTGAAGTAAATAGATAAAGATAAAAGGTTGAGCGAGAACAATCAAATAAAGCAGAACTATCAGAAAAGTGAGTACTCTTATTTGACGTTGATAGTCGTTTTCTTTGCTATTCTTCATAGTGCTATTGTCACGATAAGAAACAAATGTAATTATTGCATATCGAAATTTCGTCATAAAATAAAATGTAATAATTTTATAAAAGATAAAAGTATAACGATAAAATTATATATTCTTAGATATATACTTATTAATCGATAGTAAAACTGCTACAAAATCGATATTTTAGCAATTACTAAAAAATGAAGTTATACTAATTATAATATATTATAGCTCGACTCTCACATTCCCATAAAATCAATGGAATTCAATGTATAAATTCATTGCATCGATGATATAGTAAATGAACGCAGTAAGGGTACAGTATATTGCATTATTTGTTTGGATACTGCATATCACAAATGATCTTTTCATAGGTTTACAATGGAAGGATCGAGTTTCGAAGGGGATGTCAAGGCATTAATTAATTTAAACAGAGTAAATTCACTTAAGAAAAAGCTATAACGAGCTTAGAAAGCTGCCAGCGTGATTAATATAAGAGTATTAATTCTATTGTAATTATCAAATTAAAAGGCTTAGACTCGAAGAATTCTGATTTCTAAAACAAATATCTAATTAACATCGATTAACTAAGTTAATCTACTTACTTTTTGTTATCTCAGAAAAGTCAAGCAAACATAATCATCCGTATTTCTTACGAGAGAGAAGTATCAGCTATAATATCTTTTTCAACACGCTATTTCTTGGGATTTTGTTAGTGTTGATATTCGAATGATCGACCGAGAGAGAAAGGAGACGATGTTATTGTAATTAAAAATAAGTACAACGGAATTGTACTGGCTATCAAACCACAAAACTCAGATAGAAATAAATGATTCCAGTGTGTAACTACTAACTCAATTGCGAGTATCCTTTATTGAGATGAATTTTATAGAAAAGTAATCGTTTCGAAGATAGGTTTTTCACCCTTTCGAGTGTGTGTTGCAAGATATCGTGCGTAAATTATTCGCAAATAGAAGCGAAGTCCAATCTAAGTTAGTTTATATAATTTGTCAATCGTTCAAAAAAAAATAATAATCTGGATCTAAACATTCAGCGATTTATAACAGATTCAATGTGACACTTTACTACAAATTATAAATTATTGCTTCTTAACTAAAAGGTTTTATGTTATACAATATATTTAAAATGAATTTATTATATCATTACAGGCATTTGCAATTTAAAAACTTCTATTAATTATAAAGAAAAACAGAATAAAATTACTCGAAAAGTTATCTGTTAATCACTTTTCTAATAACATCGATCCTGTATTTCTTTTTAAATATAAAAGATAACATTAGTTGGTATCGTAATGTTTATAATTTTATTTCATCTTACTCTGTTATCATTCGTACCGTGTGTGATTTAATTGTATCAAAAACAGCATTATATGTCATAACTGTTATAAATGTATTAGTAAAGTATGTTAAATCGTGAAACTGGAAACGATGTTTGTCGATGTAGTTAGCCTGGGCGAGCAGTTTGAGCAGTAATATGTCACAAACGAGTTACGAACATGTGAAGATTAAGGTCATAAATTCGGTTATTTTTTCTTTGAACTCGGATAACTTTTCCGTGGTTCAACCGAAATTCACCAAACTCTGCTAAAATATAAAGCAAGTGTCTGGCTTTATATTACAAAAAAACAGCACTAAAAATTGTCTGAATACATTTTTGTTATTAAGCGTCAAACGGGCAAAAGTCGACATTTTCGTTTTTTGAATATATTTTTTTTGAGCTCTAATTATATTTTGCAAGAAATAATTTATGCACATGCCAGTGTTATATTGAGCATTTAGACACCAAAATCATCACTAGATAATTCGCAAGTTAGATTTACATGCGATTTTTTAGTCTGTTTTTGTTTTAGTCACACGAAGTTGATTTATACGGTTCATTTCTAACTGAAAATTTTTGTTCACAATTGTGTTAATTTATTAAATATTATTTTAAGTGTTGATAGATAGGGATGGGTCTTCAGATGTGCAATAAGCCTTTTGTTTTAGGATCTTATGATCCGTTCCGGAGATATTCCAAAATTTCCTAATCATTTTGAATGGAGTCGATAAAAATTTTTCGCAAGAATTTAGTATCGGGCTTACCGACGAGCCATTTCTGTATGCAGTTTACGAAAAAAACAGTTGTCTCGATCATTCCAAACTTGTATGTCATTATTCCTTTCTTAACCAGAAGGGCTTGAGTTTTATTGAATTTATCCTGCTGCTCTGAGGAACTGGGATCTAGACGAGTGGGAAAAGCCTCAGGAAATTTTTAGGTGGTGGTCAGTCCTGATATGTCGGGCCCCGTGCTTCCGCCCCGTTGTGGTCTTGCCCGAAACCATAATTGACTTACTAAAACATGCCCTGCCCACTAATGGCAAAGTGTTTCCGTTCCCCGAATACTGTGAGTTCGGTCGTAAATTTGTAACTGGAGAGAAGGTTTTCGGGTTTTCTTCACGTCTGTAACGCATAAATAGGAGCCAGTTACCCTTAATAGGGTACGTCACGAGAATGTACACTAAGAAGGGATTTTTCGAAATTCTGCCTGTGGGAGAGAGGGACAGGATTAAGGCTTTCCATGAAGATTTCCACTTTTAATAGATATTAAATTTCGAATTAACTTTTTCCATTTAATGCCTTATCCAGTGAATACCTCAGGTTTGGTTTATCACGAAAATCAGATCGTATTAAAGAGATGAATTACGTGATACGAAACATAACGTTATTTCTGTATGACGTGCGGCTCGAAACTCCATTATATATGCACCCCAGATGCAAATTTCACAGAATTTTCCCTATAGAAAAAATTTGGAACTAAACTTTCTATTTACAAAACTAGCTGCAAGGACCAGCTTCGCTGGGTTTTTATTTGTACAGTATGTAATATAGTTTTATATATATATATATATAAAACTGTTTTTTTAAGTAATCTAGAATCTAGCTGCAAGGACTCGCTTCGCTAGGCAAAAAGTAACGATAGTGAAGATTAAGATAATTACATTATAGCTAATCTTACCCGTTTTCACAGAATGCAAGAATTAGGTCCCCCGTTTCCAGACTAATTAGAGA
>NW_019385676.1:151827-192823 GCF_000671375.1 Centruroides sculpturatus | reverse complement strand
AAAAATCGTCGAAAAGATTAAAATTATTATATATAATAATATTCTTTTCTAACAGGAATTAATCATTTTTGCATTAGAAATTTACAATTCAAATTAGAATCGGTATATTTCTCAATTAATCCTCTCATTTTCCTTTGCAGAATGGAGAATTTCAGAGAGTTGAAGAAGTTGCGCATCTCGGACAATGCAGAGTCCGAGGATGACGCCTGGTCTTGGCCAGGTGTCATAAGGGTGCTTCCGAAAGATGCGGAGGAGAAGTGTCATACACCGGACGTCAAACGGGTGGTGGTCGTAACTCCGGACGACACCGCCTCGTCTCTCGTCCAATATCTGGAGGGGCGATATCCGGACGTTCCGGAATGGACGGTGGAGGCATCGTCGGGTGAGACCGGAGTGGAGAGAAATGAGTCTGAAGAGTCGGTCGAGCGTAAAAGGCCTTGGTGGAAAAGGTTGTTTTGCTGCTGGAAGACATAAACCTTTTCTCTGGCCGGGCCTTCTTGCGCAGATTTCGACTTTTCACCGAATGTAACATCGCCATTCGGAAGTGACCTTTTACCCGGCTACGACTTAATCGTCTTTCCGTCCCAATTTACGGACAGATACTTGGACACCATTCGAGATTCCGTTAAAGAACATATAGAACAACGACAGTGACATCAAGCAGTATTCTCGTGTTTAATTAAAGACTGTTTAAACGACTATAACTGGCAAAAATAACTTATATTTTACAAACATTTACACTGTATTTCATCCGGTGTTTTACTGCTAAAAACGTTTACCGCCAAATATCGAATATTCGCCACTAAAAGGCATACCAGACGAATTTAAATAAAGCAAAAAATACACGTACTAAGTCTGTGTACTCCACAATCATAATTACTTCGACAATTAAATTTGTACATAAATTTTTATATTTAATAAAACTAATTAAATTTTATATTAAATGTTTACAGATTCGATATTTATTAAAGTCGCGCATTTTTTGATGAATTTATAATTAACTAGCTGCTATTTGCGATTTCGTCCGCGGAAGTTTTGCAAGCAAATTCCATTTATATTAAGTACAGTTGTCCTTCTATAGTCCGACGTTTTTTAATCCGACATGCTCAGTAGTCCGACGCACCTCCCGTCAAGGTACCCGTCCTTGTTATGTGTCTGCTTGCACACAAGCATGTCGCGATGTGAATCTCCCCATCCAATGCTTACTCGATGACACAAATTTCGTGTGTTTTATGTGAGCAGTTCTGTTCGAACAGTTGGAGTAGAGAATATTGTAAGTTACTGCTAGCAAAACAATGCGAAATATGTAATTATTTTCGGTAATCCGGACACACCTTTGGTCCCATACCTGTCGGATTATCAAGGGACAACTGTATTTCAAAAACCATAGTGATTGTTATATAACACCTACCGCTGAGAATGATGGGAATTGCTGAAAATCAAACGAACTATTTTCAGTTTGATCAATTTTCTGGAACGTTTACAATCATTATATAATCGAACCAATACGCAATAACAAATTCGAATTTAATTAAAAAGGTTCGAACATTTGGTTAAAAAATCGAAATACAGTATATAAAGATATTTATGACAATGTCTGAAATGTTATTAATTTAATACACTTAAGTACTTAATGAAGGCTAAACGTAACAAAAAATCGCATGTAAAATAGTACAGTAGAAGCCGTTCTTTCGGTTACATGAATTCCTTGTTTTTCAGTTCTTGAAGGTCATCGATGGTAAGACTCACCAGATACTTGCGGTAACTCCTCAATATTCTGGTCGTCTATATCTCCTAGTCATGCTGTATCAATTAAGATGGCAATTTGGTGAACCTAATGTATGATACAGCGACAGACTCTTCTCGTTGAGAATTCTTGAATACCTACGGTGTTCTTCCACATTTCGTTTACTTGGACACCTCCGGCACTTCTTCCACACTCCGTTCGTGCATTTATCAGTTAATTCTTGCCAAGAGAAGTGGATATTGTCTAAGACTTCCACGATGTTATATTTTTTTCCAAAATTGCACCAAACAAACATAGATTTAGGGGAAGTACAGAGTTACGAATTGCCACCTTTTGCTGATTGGTTCGTGTTCCGGAATAATCGCATTATATACGAATTAATGAAATGCAGCGATAATTTTAATTAACGTAAATTCTGACTTTTTTGTAGGCTTCGAGCAGACAGCGTTATATCGAATCAGCGTTAATCGAGGTGTTACTGTATACATATACATATATAGGCTTATATATGTTAAAATCTAGGTAAGCAAAATGATAGCTTCATTTTACAAGTATTTTAAAATCAATTACCCTTTCAACTTCCTTTCATAATGATACAGAACATTTTCATCTTGTATTCTCCACGTTTTCGTAACAATGTAAATATTCTCATCGTTGTAATTCTTTATCACAATTCCAAAAACTTTTTATTTCTATAACATTAATAATACAATAATTACTAACTTAAAACGAAAAACCATTTTCATAAAATTTCAAGACAAATTTCAATAAAATAAATATTAATGAAGTTAGGAATTATCTTATTCCTTTCAAGTACGAAACATTTTACAACATTTATATTATTTAAAATTCTTTGTGAAATGACATTTCATGTGAGATTTCAAATAGCATTTCCGAGAGAACTTTTGTAAACAATAATCGCATTTAAACGGCTTTTCTCCCGTTTGAATACGAAGACGGGTTACGAGATGTTGTCTTTGTGTGAAACTCCGTTTGCAGTGGTCGCAGGTTTCCGTACGGTATGAATCCTCAGATGTCTTCGTAAATAGGAAGTGTGATTGAATCTTTTACTACATAATTGGAAACAAAAGGGCTTTTCTCCCGTGTGAATCCTACTATGACTTTCAAACTGTGACTTCCAGCGGAATACTTTCCCACAGTTTTCACAGACAAACTTCTGTTTCTTCTTTGGAGTTTGGTTGGAGAAATCTATAAAGCAAAATATTAAACTTCAATGTTAACAGTCAGAAGTAATCGATTATTATTAATTTCTGCAATGAAACGCAGAAACCAATACTTTTACGTTTTTTATCAATAATTGCTTTACAATATCTCAACAAATAAATCTAAATTTAATTAAAATTAAAAAAAACAACTCCGTGTTTGCTTTCGAAAAAAAATTGTTTATAACAAGTTTTTTCCCGTTGTCAAAAACAGTTCAAAAAGTTTATTAATGAACACAATCTTCATAGTAGATTTGCTAAAAGGTAAATGTTCTTCATTTCAAATGCATTTCCTCACAAGTAAATATTCATTCCTATCCTCCAAAGTTGTAATTCTTCTCCGAAACTCTTCAAGACGGTCTTCAGGATACATCTTAAAGCATAGAAATAATGCATTAAGGAATAATAATGTATAATTTTTTTTATCAATTAAAACGTATTTTAAAAACTTTTAAATATACAAAACGATCTTTCGCAATACTTAAGACAAGTGTAGCAAAATCTGAAGAATAAATGAGATTCAGTTCTTAATTGTTTCATTGATAAGCCAAAATGAAACTGACTATTTTCGGTACGTTAATACAAAAAGGGCAATTCCTTGTTTAAAAGTAATAATTGATCGTAAGATACAGCCAAAGAATAAACGTATTAATTATCTACAATTATCGGTAAAAATTTAAAATAAAGGAAAGGTAGATTTTTTTAAACATACCTATCTCCATTTTAAAACCTACGTGTTCTCCATTTTAAATCTTCACCGTTGGACAATTCGCGGGTTTCTAACGGTCGTCTTCTAACTTTCTTAAAATTCAAGAAAATATTCTAAATTATTAATTCAAGCAAATATAAATTTCAAAATCTATTTTAAAATAAATAATAAGAGTTTAAAATTAATGATTATTAATATAATATTTTCAAATTGTAAATATGAGTTGAGCAAAAGTGACATCGAGGAAAATGTATAAATGGTCAAAGCAGACTTTTTTTTAAATAAAAGTATTAATTATTACGTTTATTTTACATTAATAAAGTGTTAATAAATAAATTAATTATTATTCTATGAAGATTCTCTAGACGACGATATTTTTGGCTATTTACGGCAACGTCATACAATGTAAATGTGTATGTACACGTCCAAACAACTCGATTTGAAATTCAAAAATAAATACAAATGGCGTTACGTCACTATATAGAAGAATTACGTTATTATATTATCATTTTTATTTTATTAATAAATGTTAATTTTTGTTGTATTACATGTTAATAGAAGAACGAGTATTATATTCGAACGGAAATGAATTTCGTTAATACTTTTCTTATAAAGTTTTGAATACAGGAATACCCCGAACTTACGCGATAGGTGGGACCGAGCGGTAACCGCGTAAGTCGAATTCGCGTAAGTCGGTGTATAATTTCCCAATTTGTGTAAAATCTAAGTCGGATGTATGTAAGCTAATAAACGTTCTTGTTAGTCTAATCTCGTGTTCTGATTTGTTCACGGTTACAAGAAATCACCACATAGAGTCTCTCGAGTCTCCGTAGATATAACAAAACACAGAAATAAATAACACAAAATAAATTGCAGCTATGTGTCGATTCCGCGCGACACATCTGAACATGTAAGCTGAACAATAGTGTAAGGAGAGTGAGTAATCAAGGGTCGCGTGGCGCTCAAACAAAAGACGAATCGACGAGTTTTGAAAATCGCGTAACTCCGAGTTCGCGTAAGTCGGGGTAGCGTAAGTCGAGGTATTACTGTATTCTAATTAATGCATTCATTTATTAATAAGATCGATTACTCTTTAAAATTGCATGACATTTTATTCTTTTGAAAATATTTCCCTCCCCAACATATTCAATATGAAGGGTTATTAGAAATCAATCGTCGGGTTTTAAAGTTTTTTGACTTCCGAACTCTCGATCTGGGTCTTGTACAGAACACCAGACACGAAACAAAAACCAAACTGTCCAAATTTGAAATATACGTGTGAAGATATCCTTACGATATAACAGGTGGCAACATGATGCACATCATGAATATTCAGACGTAATGATATGGTGGATATGCGACCGCAGAACTCCAAGATTACCATTCCACAAAACGTGTCACTGTTTTCTGTCGGGGTGTGTGAAAGATAGGGTTTATGTGCCGCCTTTATGCACATCTTTTGCTGAGCTTCGAAATTGCGTTAATCGTTACAGATATGACCATCCGGAAAGTATGGTCATATCTAAATTCATCCAAATTAAATAAGACTTAATAATTGCAACGTTCAAACATACAAATTTATCTGCGATCAAAATTTACACGAAAGGTAGAAAAAGTTATTATACATACAATACATAAAATTCATTAACAACAGTATAAAATGTTACTTAATGAAAAGTTTATAAATACAGAAATTAAAATATTGCAATGCACATTGCAATGCGTACATTGCAATGCGTGAAGAAACTGTACTATCGCTCGGATATGTATCACGTTATCAAAAAATCATCTGTAGTCCAACAACAGAAACATGGACAGATTCTAGTTCTTTCAGTAATATGATGCTTTATATACACTTCGGATGAGAATATGTATTTGGAGCAAATGAAGTCGATGTTTTACGAATTCACTATATTGAATATCAGCTGGAGTCCCTCGTTTGTTTTCAAACTTATAACGGTTCAAATAATTGGCATTTGGAGTATGTGCGCTATAAACAGGCATAAATGCAAAAAAGAACATTTGTTTGAAGTTAGAGAAATGCTGTGAAAGTTAATATTGAATTTATGGGACAAGACAAACGTTTTCACGTGGAATCTTTCTGAGTAAATACTCGTTTTTCATCCAAATTAAATAAGACTTAATAATTGCAATGTTCAAACATACAAATTTATCTGCGATCAAAATGTACACGAAAGGTAGAAAAAGTTATTATACATACAATACATAAAATTCATTAACAACAGTATAAAATGTTACTTAATGAAAAGTTTATAAATACAGAAATTAAAATATCTTTCAAATTAATCTTTAGAATAAGTGAAGACGTTATTTACAATACTGTAAGAAAACAACGTCGTTCTATTCTGTTAAGTAACCCTGCTCTTTCCAAATCTCCACGAATTTTAAATCTGTGAACTTTAAGATGAAAGAGAAGGAGAGAGTTTCGAAGAACAGCAAATACAGGTCGGATTGTACGTTCCAATGCTTTCGATCCACACCGAGTAACTTTTCACTAAAGTACAAAATAAATTTCATGTAAATTTTATGTAAATATATATTATGTAATTAATATAAATATAATTATGTAATTAACAGGTGAAACACTCTTACCTGAACCATCTACGTGCTTCCCAAGTCCACAAAATTATCGTCGCTAAGGTAATCAACACGAGAAATCTTATTGTTTCGAATATATTGAATGCTGCATGAACGTAGTCCATTATTACAATCATAGAAATTACGAAGAAGATGACCGACCTACTGATCGTTACCTGCAAAAAAATTCATCAACGAGTTGCTTAAATTCCCGGTAAAACTTTAAAATTATGGTGGCTTCATCTATTATTATATTAACAATAGTCGTGCCGGCTTTCAGGAGAAAATATTTGAATTAAAATAACTTGACTTCTGGTTTGCATCGGAAGTACATATATAATTATTCGAGGCCTCCTGTCCTTAAGGATTTATTTCTTATAATGTAAAAGTATAAGCAAATTAAGATTCTTACTCAACTGACCCGTTCATTTTATGTTCAGGACAGACTACTTACTTTGTCTTTTAGAGAACATCCACTAAATAAGTTAACGTACAACAGAGTTAACAGTACAATGATAATATCAATATTATACGACATTATTAAAATACAGTGAATGTGCAAATTCGTAAAAGGAAAGTAGAATTTAACACCGCAGACAAAAGAGAAACTCAGAGAGTGACGAGACAAGGGATTATGCAAATCACAATTAATTACGTATAAAATTTTAGAAAATCTACACTTCAGTTTCACGTTTTAACAAATAAATAATATCTATTATTATTTTTAAGATAACAAAAATTTCATTTACAAGTACAGTAATTTATAAATGCAGAATACTGAATTGTTTCCTGAGCAGTTTTTCTAACATAATAATATGACTTCGTATTGTAAAGTAATATGAAAATAAATATGAAATTTTTCAATTGTGAAAATTCTTTCTCATTTTTCATTTTTTGAACTCCTTTGTAAGGTACTGCACTTTTTAATACGAGGAGATGAATAGAACACACTGTTAAAATGTGCCTGAACTGTCTTACCTCCTTTTTATCGAATCTAATTTTTTTTGTAATTTTCGACTAAAATAGAGATAATCACATAATTTTATTCCAGAATTACAGAACACTTCGATTCAAAAAAAGTAGATTATTCGAACCCGGTTAATTTAAAGTGATCTTTTTTGGGTCTTTGATTTTCGAAATAACGAAGTTTTTCTGTATCGAGGAGGGTTTAATGAAGATTTTCTTTGTTATTAGCATTTAAAAATTCATTTGTAACTTCGAAATAAAAAATATTAATAAAAAATTTGTAATAAGATCTCATAACGCACGCAAGTTTATATATTATGATTAATAATATAAAAGTTATTTTCGAAACAAAATGTGATAAGAACGGAGAAAGATACGCAACTCGTTGCTGGATCTTTTGAAACCTCTTAAATATCCCTTTAGTGCATTACCTAAAGCCAAGTTGCTATATACTTTTTAAAAATTTGTATCACAGTCCAACGTGTTCCAACTGTTATTAAATTTACAATTCTTTTATGAGAATTGTATTGAAAAACATATTTGTTAAAATTGATAAAGTATTTTATGACTTTTTTAGTACTGTGATCTTCTACACGTTATATGTATCTTCTCAAATTATCATTGAAAAGTAATGACAAATCGAAACCATCGTGTCCAAGTGACATAAGCGAATAAAGTTCATTTCCATAATTCATTGACACGTTATCACATTTTTTATTATATTTATTTTCTGAGACACCGAAGAAAATACAGTCTAACACGAAAACCATACCCCTGAGTTAAAATTTCTTATTAACTTTTAAACGTTTTGCTCGATCTAAACCACATTTTTCATAATTATTTTCTAGGACACTTAGGATAAACTGCAGGCTACCATGTGACTGTCATTTGAATACATCACAAAAGGTAAAAGTTAAAGCTTAGAAAACAAATGTCTAAATGAAGGAAACTTGGAAGTTGTGTCGTAAGATCAGTGCAGCCAGATTTGACAGTAAGACTCAACATGCGAATAAAGTGCACATTACACAGACTACAACTAAAGCAAGTTTTGGAGGAAGCAGTCATCATGATGATAAATTGGAAATTAAGCATCGTCACAGAAAATGGCTTCGAGTTTTACTTTGTGCCTTAAAACCGCTGCACTACATCGATTTGCCAGTAGCGTAGCGTAGTGGTGGCGGCACTTTTTCGGGGGCGGCAAAATTTCACAATAAATAATAATATCTTGTAAGAATTTGAACCATTTTATTTCTTATTGTCGTCCACCTACGATTCGAACCGATTGAAATGAGCACGGAATAGTGTTACCATCCAACAGTCCGGGAATCGACTCGCCATCCGGGGATATCGTGCGCAACCTGTCGACCTTTTTTTTTCTTTTGCTTGTACGATTTATTCGTATATATGTACACCTCCAATATCCAATAGAGCTAGGTCACTTGCGTTACTCCTATCCAAGTCTCTCTAGTCCCTAACTGTAACTGATTTAGAACAGACATGCACTGCACATTATTCTTCGCATTGCAAAATGACATACGCATGCATCAGGTACTTCTGTTCGAACAAACCTCACGTGCCGTCCGGATCAGCGATTTTAAAAAGGTGGCAACACTAGCACGGAATTTTTCATTACTTATTCTGTGTCCAAACTGAATTTTAGTCTTTTAAATTGAGATACCTAAATAAGAGGGGGCGAAATTTTCCTCTGCCCCGGGCTCCTGACACCCACGCTAGGCGACTGCAATTTGGTTGAACGTTAGAACACCTTTCAGCAGTATTAGCAAAGGAAGCTTGAAGCAGTAGTTTGTAAAGTTCGTTTATATTTAATTGGGTCCTATGGAGCCTGACCTTTCGTCTATCTGACTCTGTTCGCGAGATTGGGCAAAGAGAGAGACGGTGGGAAGTTATAGATCTATATTTCTTTTTAAATTTCAGTCTAATAAATGTATTTAAATTTTATTTATGTCTGTCGGGGCATCGATGGAACATTGTAATGTTTGTTCTTCGATGACTTTTGATACTTCTTGCATCTTAAATTAACGAAACGAGAACAAAAATGTATATTTTTCCAATTAAATTCTCAATAATTCTCTAAGTTAATATTTAAATTTATTGTTTTTAATTTACTTTTAATTAATAAGTTATAATTAATTTTGGTTTGCATTGAACTTCTTATATATTTATAAAATGTTTAATTCAAGTTTTACTTAAAGTATTAAACTCGGTATAAATAAAAATAGAATCCAAGGAGATCCCGATTTCGGTTGTCCATATTACAAAATGATATACAGTTATACAGTAGAGCGTCGATTTTCCGAAAGTCAATCATCTGAAACGTCAATCATCCGAAAGAATTACAGTCGGCAAATTTAAGTTTTCGCCAGTGCTGTGGCGCTTCAATCTTTGGCTATGTCTTGGGCTACTCAAATATTTTACGTTTTTGATACTAAATTAACATGTGAAGTATAATTTTTTATTGTTTTTATATTTTTCAATAAATTTATTTTGTTTGTACAAAATAAAAAAAATAATTTTTAACGATACAATAGTCTTTGTTAGGCTTAACATCGACGAAAATTCAACGCGAAGAGACACGCAACGGAGAAAAATTTCGGTATCGGATGTTAACTTTGTGGGTTAACATTTTCCTTATTTTCTCTGTATTATGTATCATATAGATTTTTCTAAGAATTTCGTGCTCTACATTCATGTAAAATAATACACTTATTCAGAATTACACGAGTTATTTTTCGTGTAATATGAAATTTATCAAACTCGAATCACTGTTGTAGGTGCGATCTGAATGGCGCTACATCTTATTGTAAGTGAAACACTATCATAGAAGCTGATTAATTAGCTTCTTTTGAAGGTATGTCACTAACCTAATCTAATTTATGAAATAAAAATAATTGATAATCGACATCAATACACAAAGAATTGATGTAACGTAGAGTTTTTCAAAAGCCGTTTCTTTAAAGCAGGGGTGTCCATCCCGCGGCCCAATAAACGCGTAAACAAAGCCGACAAATATTTTAATTTCTTATTATATATTTATTTCAACGGCATAAACTCAAAAAATAAGTTTCACAAAGTCTCAAACCTTTATTTATATTTTATTTTTGAGTGAAAGTAAATATTTTCAATTACTTGAAGATGTGTGAATGAAAAAGAATTACTAAGTAAAGCTGAAGTTGTGTGACTCAAAGGATTATAGACACAAATTTGGGAAAAGGAGGAAAGGTGAGGAAGAACAAAAGATAAAAAGTAGTGAAAAAGGTTAAGTAGATCTTCTGTTATGCAAATATTGACCCTTAAGTTTCCAACCTTTCTAACTTTTTTACCTTTTGTCCTTTCTCTCCTTTCCCCACATTTTGGGTCTATTATGCTTTGAGCCACAGCTTTACCTTTATTTAGTATTCCTTCATATACGAGAAAGATTTTGAAAGCTTTGAAACACATACTCCAAACGCCAATTATTTGAACCGTTATAAGCTTGAAAACAAACGAGTGACTCCACCTAATATTCAATATAGTAAATTCGTGAAACATCGACTATAAAGCACCATATTACTGAAAGAACTAGAATCTGTCCATGTTTCTGTTGTTGGACTACAGATGATTTTTTTGGTAACTATCCGAGCGATAGTCCAGTTGTACACGCATTGCAATGTAAAGTACTTTCCGGATGGTCATATCTGTAACGATTAACGCAATTTCGAAGCTCTGCAAAAAATGTTCATGAAGGCGGCACATAAACCCTGTCTTTTACATACCACGACAGAAAACAGTGACACGTTTTGTGGAATGGGAATCTTGGAGTTCTGCGGTCGGATATCGACCATATCAGTACGTCTGAATATTCATGATGTGCATTATGTTGCCACCTGTTATATCGTAAGGATATCTTCACACGTATATTTGAAATTTGGACAGTTTGGTTTTTTGTTTCGTGTCTGGTTTACTGTAAAAGACCCAGATCGAGAGTTCGGAAGTCACGAAACTTTAAAATCCGACAATTGATTTCTAATAACCCTTTATATTGAATATGTTGGGGAGGGAAATATTTTCAAAAGAATAAAATGTCATGCAATTTAAAAATAATCAATCCTATTAATAAATGAATGAATTAAATACAATATTCAAAACTTTATAAGAAAAGTATTAACGAAATTCATTTCCGTTCGAATATAATACTCGTTCTTCTATTAACATGTAATACAACAAAAATTAACATTTATTAATAAAATATAATAACGTAATACTTCTATATAGTGACGAAACGCCATTTATATTTATTTTTGCATTTCAAATCGAGTTGTTTGGACGTGTACATACACGTTTACATTGGATGACGTTGCCGTAAATAGCCAAAAATATCGTCATCTAGAGAATCTTCATAGAATAATACTTAATTTATTTATTAACACTTTATTAATGTAAAATAAACGTAATAATTAATACTTTTATTTAAAAAAAAAGTCTGCTTTGACCATTTATACATTTTCCTGGACGTAACTTCCGCTCAACTCATATTTAAAATTTAAAAATATTATATTAATAATCATTAATTTTAAACTCTTATTATTTATTTTAAAATAGATTTTGAGATTTATATTTGCTTGAATTGATAATTTAGAATATTTTCTTGAATTTTAAGAAAGTTAAAAGACGACCGTTAGAAACCCGCGAATTGTCCAACGGTGAAGATTTAAAATGGATAAAAAGGTAGGTTTTAAAATGGAGATTGGTATGTTTTAAAAAGTCTACCTTTCCTCCATTTTAAATCTTTACCTATAATAATAGATAATTAATGCATTTCTGTTTTGGCTGTATCGTAGGATCAATTGTTACAATTGTTAGTTTCATTATGGCTTATCGATGAAAGTATTTGGATCTCATTTATTCTTCAGATTTTGCTACACTCGTCTTTAAGTATTGCAAAAGATCGATTTGTATATTTAAAATAAGTTTTTGAAATACGTTTTAATTGATAAGAAAAATTAGACATTATTATTCGCTAATGTATAATTTCTACACTTTAAGATGTATCCTGGAGACCCAATATTTTTCTCGAAGAGTTTCGGAGAAGAATTACAAGTATGGAGGAAGGGAATGAAAATTTACTTGTGAAGAAGTGGATTTGAAATGAAGAACATTTACCTTTTAGCAAATCTACTATGAAGATTGATGACCAATTGGAAAACGGTGATGTAAGATCTATCTAATTGTCGAGGAGCCGATCGCAAAAAACCTATAAAAACGCAAAATTCAAGGACAACGGGACTTTTACTAAGACTTTCGACCAAGACTCTCACCTAGACTTCTGTTGTGTTCGTATATCTCCACTTATTTTCGTACCTCTGTTCTTTTTGTGCACCGACTTTAGAGACTGAACTTTTTTCTCTCAACACTGTCAAGAGGGGCCCCTACGACGCTGGACTAGACCGCCGCCGAGATTCCTGACGACACAGGACTTTGTCAACGAGAGACTTTACGTAAGCATTATCGTCCGAAATAAACGGTTTACCTTTGTAAAACACTTGTCTTTCTGCCTTAAAAGAAAAAACCGCCACCCACATACGCTAAGACCTTAGACCATCCCGACGGTAGGGAAAAAAATCTACCCCCCAATTGGCGTTCTTACACTGCGTTTCATTGCAGGAATTAATTGATTTCTTTTGACTGTTAACATTGAAGTTTAATATTTCTCCAACCAAACTCCAAAGAAGAAACAGAAGTTTGTCTGTGAAAACTGTGGGAAAGTATTCTGCTGGAAGTCACAGTTCGAAAGTCATAGTAGGATTCACACGGGAGAAAAGCCCTTCTGTTGCCAATTATGTAGTAAAAGATTCAATCACACTTCCTATTTACGAAGACATCTGAGGATTCATACGGGACAGAAACTTTTTATTTGCGACTACGGCAAACGGAGTTTCACAGAAAGACATCATCTCGTAACCCATCTTCGCATTCACACGGGAGAAAAGCCGTTTAAATGCGATTATTATTTACAAAAGTTCTCTCGGAAATGCTATTTAAAATCTCACATGAAATGTCATTTCACAGAAAATCTTAAATAGTATAATTGTTGTAAAATGTTTCGTATTTGAAAGGAATAAGATAATTCCTAACTTCATTAATATTTATTTTATCGAAATTTGTCTTGAAATTTTACGAAAATGGTTTTTCGTTTTAAGTTAGTAATTATTGTATTATTAATGTTATAGAAATAAAATGTTTTTGGAATAAAAGAGTTTTGATATTATCGAAATTACAACGATGAGAATATTTACATTTTTACGAAAACGTGGAGAATACAAGATGAAAATGTTCTGTATCATTATGAAAGGAAGTTGAAAGGGTAATTGATTTTAAAATACTTGTAAAATGAAGCTATCATTTTGCTTACCTAGATTTTAACATATATAAACCTATATATGTATATGTATACAGTAACACCTCGATTAACGCTGATTCGATATAACGCTGTCTGCTCGAAGCCTACAAAAAGTCAAAATTTACGTTAATTCAAATTATCGCTGCATTTCATTAATTCGTATATAATGCGATTATTCCCGAACACGAACCAATTAGCAAAAGGTGGCAATTCGTAACTCTGTACTTCCCCTAAATCTATGTTTGGTGTAATTTTGGAAAAAAATATAGCATCGTGGATGCCGTAGAGAATATCGACTACTCTTGGCAAAAATTAACTGATAAATGTACGAACGGAGTGTGGAAGAAGACCGGAGGTATCCAAGAATTCTCTATGAGAAGAGTCTATTGCTGTATCACTCATTAGGTTGACCAAATTGTCAACTTAATCGATACAGCATGACTAGGAGATATAGACGACCAGAATATTGAGGAGTTACCGCAGGTTTCTGATGAGTCTTACCAACGATGACCTTCAAGAACTGAAAAACAAGAAATTCATGTAGAACTGTAAAATAGTGATTCTGAAAACGAAGAACCCAAAGAACTTGCTGCAGACTTCCACAGTAAAAATTTGGTAACGAGTAATTGTAGAGAATGATTCAGATTTTGAAAGGAGTGCAAAAACAAGAAGAAACGTTTTGAATGCAATCTTCTGCTACCGATATTTGTTCAATTTAAAGAAAACAAAAATCCATACGACAAATGATATTAGACGACTTCATCGCAAAAAGTGAAGAATTTCAGAAAAGCCAGGACCTCTATCACAAAAATGAACTTTATATTTCTGTGTTATGTATCATCATTAATATGCAAATTAATATAAAAATAACAAAATTAAACTAGAATTTGTTTATTTTTAGTCGCGTGTTTTCCTTTACTTATTCACTATGTGTTAAAATGACCTCGTTTAACTGGCATTCTGTCGCTTATGTATACAGCAGACACATGACTATTTTTATTGAATTTCTCAATAATAAATAACAGTTGAACTAAGTACTTTGTAATATTCCTCAACTGATATGTTCTGTAGTGATTTATACAGTGGTTTTGAAGTTTCTGCATTTTTTTCAGAGAAATTTTACGGAAAACCATACCTTATTATAATACCAGAGGCAGATCTAGGTTTTTCGGGACCTAAGGCTTATTGAAGTCCAATGGGGCCCCATTTATTGTTAGATTAAGAATTGACATTACCTTATAAGGCAGGCTGGTCATTATTATTAGTCTCTTTATAGCATTCGAATTCGAGAGAGTAGATTTAAAATTGCAACTTGGTGACTTGACCAATTACGTTACAATAAAACAAATACTATTGCATCATTATTATATTATTAATATTAACTAATTTTTACTATACGATAAGTGCTCATTGTTAATGAAAAAGTATTTAAAATTTATGTTGATAATTTAATTTTTGTGGGCCCTTGACACTTAGGGATCCAGGACTTAACCGTATTAGTCCCTATGTAGATCCTGCTCTGCTTACTACCACCTGCAGTAAATTCTCTCGCAGCGTGAGAGCGCTGTACTCATTATTGTTGTACAGTACATAACAATCGCGATTCAATTAAATAACAATGTACTCGTAGAATATTTAAACTTTACTACAATGATACACATTCTATCTTTTTCTCCTGGTTTTAATGACAGGACTAATCCCAATTAATTTTAAAAGAAACTATAAAGGGTAATCATCTGAAGAGTTTACTGAGAGGTTGTAATTTTTATTTAAATTTAAATCAGTCTTTCCTAACTATACCCAAAACCTCGACGTTATTCATCGAATATTTGTTTAAACATTCAGTCAGGCCCGTCTTCGGTACGTGCGAGGCCCTGGGTCAAGAAAAGCTTGGAGGCCCCCTTAAGGAATTCGTAATGGAGAGTTAATGTTTATAAATTTTTTAATTAGCTTTTTCTGCTAAACGTATTGTTATATTTATGATTAATAAAATTTATCAAACATATCTTTTGATTGTTTACTGTATATAATAATTTTATTACTTACTGCTCTATCCAATTTTGCATATTTTCGAAGTTTCGAATTTTAGGAGGCCCCTGGGCACAGGCCCGGTAGGCCCATACCTAAAGACGGGCCTGCATTCTGTGGAGTAGATGTCCCATCTATGACTTTCTGCATGTGATCCAGTGTTTTAAATGTCTATCTTTTCGCTAGAGAATAAAATCAAAAGAGTGCAATTGCAGCCACTGCAGGGAGGAACACCTCTTCAAGAACTGTCCCAAAAAGGATAAATCTGCCGTATGTATCAACTGCCAAAGGGAAAACCTTCCGAAAAATGTCCACAACACAATGAATAAGAACTGTCCGGTGTACTTGCGGATGAAGTCCGATATCTTACATAGGTTCGACTACTTACCTTAATCTCCTTGTAATCCTACTACTGTATCATGCAATACTATCTGACTGTATCAAAAGTACACCATCCTTTTCAAAACTGAAATTAGTGGTTCGATTATCCTTTTATCTGTAACAGCAACTTGTTTAAATGCAAATCAAGACTTCATGTTAATTGCTTTTGTTTTGTAAATGAAAATTAACCGTTGTTTACATATCTATTGTTGTAACCTGCCACTATTTTAAAAAACAACAACATTGTTTTATTTAATTCACGAAAAGTATTAGGTTAAGTAGCAAGTAATATGGAGATAGAATGTCAGTTATAGAATGAAACTGGTCAGTTATTCTAAATTTTTGAGTACTTTTTCTATAAATTTTAAATATATAATTGAATAGACGAATTAAATAAATGGAAATACCGGTTTTATTCACTTAACAAGTCTTAGAATTTATTTCTACGTTAAATAAATGATTTCTAAATCTAAATATTTTTTCTGTGTGATATTTTTAATGTTATATTTAAAAATCGAATCCGTTTATATATAAAAGTTATGATATTGAAAATGAAATATCAAATCGTATTTACCACATTTTTTTAAATTTGTTTGAGTTCCTATTGGTAAACAATAGAAATTAAATTACAAAATGACAATAAGTCTTATCCAAATAACACAAAGTGTATTGTATTATTACTAGCAGATAAGTCCGGCGTTACTCGGGCAAAAGTAACGATAGCGAAGATTAAGATTATTACATTATACCCAATCTTAGCCGTGTTCACAGAATGAAAGAATTAGGTTTCCCTGTTTCCAGACTAATTAGAGAATTTTTAAATGCGTTTAAAAATATTTTCGTTTTCCCGCAAAAAACGCAAAAAAACCAGCATCTACGCCTGTAAATCTTGCACCACACCGCTTTCTCTTAACACTTTCATTATTGTCACTTACATTCTTAACACTTTCGTTGTTAACACTTCTATTGTTGAAGCCTTAATCCTGTCTCTCTCCCCCGCGGGAAGATTTTCGAAAAACCCTTATTAGTGTGCGTTCTCGTGACGTAACTGTGTACCAAATTTTAACTTTGAACTCCTAACCGTTTGGGCTCTGCGCTTATTATTATTATTATTATTATTAATATTATTATTATCAACCCGTCTCGATTATATTTATAGTCGTTATAAAGTGATATAGAGTTTTTTTTTATTTTATCAGACAGCGTATTTTAGGCAAATGCCTATTTTTTCTCTTAAAATACATGGCTAAGATTTTGTATTAACACTTTTCATGAATACTTAGACCGAAATAGTGGTATTTTATAATGCCTATTTTGATGTTACTGCCTTTTTTGCCTAAAACAGATATTTAGTCTGTTTCTTGCCATCAGAAGTCCCTTCAAAGTCGACACTTCGAAACAATTATGTGCAACTTACGTACGATGACGTTATTTCCAGGATAACAGACTATCTTAAGGACTCTTACTTGCGGTTCTCTGTTAAGAAACAACGGAGAGACTTGGACGCAACGTAGCCAACTTGATTGTTGGAAAGCTTGATTTCCATTGACCCTCCAGAGCTTACCTGGTCTACACCAAACAGTTGAATAAAACTAACCATAAAACAGTGGCTCATTTTATGAACAATGGACTAAAGATCTGATGAAAACAAACTTCTTGTAGTCGTAACAGATGCTGCTTCATACATGGCCACTAAAACGTTCAAGGTTTTTTCCCTGCTCTGCTTGGCGCATGGTCTTAATTAAGTAGCCGAGCATATCAGAGTAAAATATGAAAAAGTGAATAAACTTATCTCCTCTGTCAAAAAAGTGTTTATTAATTAAATTAAAGCCCCGTCTAGAGTGCAAGCTTTTTGGCAGGTGCTGACAGATGTTGCTTTTCTCCCAGAACCTGTGCAAACTCGTTGGAGAACTTGACTAAATGCTGTTAACTACTACAGTGAACATTTTTCCGATATCATAAGCTTCTGGCCACATGGCGTACGATGCAGTTTGTCTGACTAAAGCTAAGAAAATTTTGAATGACATTTATGTTCAGAACGACTTGGTGTACAGTACATCAAGTCTCATTGCATATTCATTGCAGATAAAACACTTGATACTAAAGAACAAGATACTATTACTACTCTTGAGAGTGGTGAAAAACCTATATATGAACAAAGTGATGCAAACAGAGCAAAGCAGAAGTTTCGTGATGCACCAGGCACTGCTGCAGAAGAAGCGAGAAAAAGTTGAATGCAGTGCTTACAATAGAATACTGGATTAAAGTGTTTATTTGTTTCGGCTAAAATTTTGGTGGGAAAAAGGGCATAACTGAAAAAGAATTCCCAGTCCATCTTCTTCCAATGTTGAAATACTGTCCGTTATCTTCAGTAGATGTGGAACGCGCTTTCTCTGTATATAAATTAATTCTCTGTGGCAAACATTGCAACTTTTCTATTGAAAATTTGGAAAAAGTGCTTCTACTATATAGTGAAGATAAAACTATATAAAACAGAGTGAATGAGAAATGTAAACACAATCGTGTTTGCATCATTCTGAATACGTGCATTACTGTTTGGAATGCATATGTTAAACCATTGCTTTGTGGAAGTTTGAATGAATTTTTCTACATCCATTGAAAACGTAATTTTAAGCTCGTTAGATATTATTAGTTAATTAGTGAGTCGGTCGTGAGCCATCGTAAAGCGAGTGTACCTTTTAATTTTGAAAATATATTTTTAACGTGCCATCTGTACTGGCAGATGGCTGGATGTCCAGCAGATAACGGGGGTAGCTGACAGTCTTCTGTTCTGGGGGCAGCGATGTCTGCAGACTACACAAAAGGCGGCCCCAGCTATAAAAAAAGGCATTTTACATTATACAAGGAGCTTCAAACTCTATGATTGAAAGCCGTTCCCATATCAGCTTTCTCATAAGATGGCGCTGGTTGCACTCGGGATTAAATCGGCCAGAAAAAAAAAATGGAATGGGGTATTGGTGAACATACGACGAAGTTGCATGGGTAAATGGACAAATATGGTTTATTAGTTTTTGTTATATTTGCAGAATAGGCAAGAAGTCACGAATTTTCTGTCGTTTGGGGTCGTCTTGGAAATTAAATAAGGGCAACTCGACACGTGCCTCAAGTGACCTAATGTATTGGCGCCAGTGTCTAAGAGACCTGAATTCGAATCATATTCGGTCTAAAATTGCAATAATTATTCGGAGTGATCCGTCGGCATTTTATCTCATCATCGCCCCATTGTGGGTCTACTAAATGGGTTTTCTAAAAGAGGCCATCTTTATGCCTATAGGGCAGAAAATGTTTAAAAATAACCTATCCTGGCAAAGTTGCAAAAATTTCAAAGCAATAAACACGTTTGGAATGTATTTTCTAAATTATGATTAAATAAGTAATTTTCAAGATTAACATTTTTTTAACGAAATTTTTTGTATTTTTTTTACGTTTTTTGATTTAGGATGTTTCAAAACGTGCAGATTTGCAAAACACTCGAAGGTCCAATACTTTCCTTTATTATGTACACACAACAGCCAGGAAAGCTGAAGAAACAAGGAAGGTCTTCTCGATCGACTTTACGCTCGTAATGAATTTACAATTTCTGAGAGTAACTTTATTAACATTCAAATGTACCCTCAACTTCATTAACACTTCGCTTAGCATCCACGTTAACATCTGGAAGCAGGGGTGAAGTGGCCCTAAAATTTTTGTGTGGAAAATTTATCACCAGCCCAGCACAGAGATAAAAAAAAATGTATATTTTTCTACAATATTAATTTTTTATTTAAAAGTTTGCTTTGTTGAGCAATAATATTAATGACATCATCAGAATGTATTTCGTTTAAAAAATCCTTCTCCACTGACATTAACACGAAGGCTTCTAGATTTTCTTGCGAGAAACTTATAAGTATCTTAGCCTGCTTTTTATTAATTAATTTTAAAACAAAAAGCTTTGTTCAACGAACACTTGTGTTACAGATATTTGTATGCTTGAACATGTATAGAATAAGCGCCACTTAACATGTTATACCTGAATAATATATTATAACAACATATAGAGCAATTTTTGCAAGCAATGCAGTTAGAGGATAAAATCGCATCTTTATTAGTTTCTAATTGAACACATCAGTAGAATGTTCATTTATCGTTTAATTTAATAAAGTTTCATTGACATTTTCCTTTAAAATGTTGCAATTCTAAAATAATATTGTGTTGAGTAGCTACTGGATTAAACTGTATTAAAATACTGCTTAATTTTTTGAAATGTGTTTTCAGGAATATTTAGTGACTGTCCTGTAAATTTTGGTCTGATGTGCTTTGAACTCGCTGTAAGATGAAAGTCGAACTTTCCCCGGTTGCTCTCTCTCCCACTTTCCCTGATCTAGATCGAAGACGTGTGAATTTGGTCCAGGAATGAGACAATTAAATCGTCTTACACTCGTTCTTGTTTACGAAATAAATCACCGATTTATTAGCTTTAGCTCGACAACCAGTTTCCTATTGGAGAGAGGGAGAAGTCCCGGCCTCACACACTACAAAATAGATTATTTTTAATTAAATCGTTTGGAATATAGAGAAATTATTATTGAATTACATTTTTTACTTACCTAAAATAAAGGAAGTAATATAAGTGGCCGTTAAATTTTGTTATGACTACAATCATCACTTTGGTTGCTAGGTACAAAACTAATAACTCGCATTTCTGTAGTTTAGCATAAAGATTCATAGGAGTGATGAATAGTTTTGGGCAATGTAAACAAATGACCAATTTTCTTTGTTTATAAGGTAGTTTTGATTATTTTTCTCCTACGATGCTTTTTTTTGGACTAATGTAGTGTTTGACTCAGATCGGCCGAACTAATTTAACTTCGGATACGGGTAGGGCCGGGTATAATGATACAGACTTTCACATATACCTATATTATACACTTTACTTAACAAAGAAATATATGAATATTTTAAAATTAAACCAAACGGTACATTATGTACATATTTAGAAAAAACGGCCCAAATTGTATACGGCCCATGTGGAATTTTTCACTTTTTCACATGGCTAGTCCACCCGTCTGGAAGTAAGCGAGGGTTTATAATGTGTCACTGTAAAAGATACTGTAATGATGAAAATGTCGCTCAAAGAACATAAAATGCAACTCTAAATGTCACGGTAATAGTTCATGTAAAAATAAATAACTCTGCAACATTTTCAATTTTTATTAAAAAAACGCGGATTTATTATTAAAAGATCTTGACAAAGTAATTATTTTTAATAAATTAGTTGTTAGAAACGTTGACATCTCGAGCACCGCAACAGATTTTCATCAATAATTAAATGCTGTTGAAAAGTAAACAAGTTACATTTTTGTACGCGGTGAATAATTTTCTTACTTGCTTAAATAAGAGGATGAAAAAGAAATAAATCATAACGAAAAAGAAATTTGTAATTTCTTATTATCACCTTATTATTCGTTGACATTCGGAACTTGCGGTGGCTTTTAAACGTAATAAATCCGTTGCACAGTGGTTTTAACTTTAGCAGCTGAGTTTTATGTCATCGTGTAGAGTACAGTGAAGACTACCATTCCCCATTCTCAATATATANAGCTGATTTTTGTCATCGTGAAGGGTACTGTGAAGACCACCACTTTCCCTTCCCCAAAAATATCTATCTACATATATATATTTGTAAAGTTACTTGTAATAATTTTTGTTTATTTACTTTATATCTTTTTTAATTATGTATTCGCGTAAACCTTAATTGAATAACAACCGAAGTTGTAGGAGGAAATTCGCCTATGTTACAAATCTGGGGACCCCCCTTTTCCAAATTTTAATATCATCTTAAATTAATTAGAATAAAACGGTTTATTATTCAACTATCTAACTAACTAAATCTCACAACATGCCAAAGAAAAAAGGAAGGAGGAACCAAATAATCAAAAATTATAAAAGTTATATATAGAAATGGGGAACGTTGCATCTCCCTTGTTTTCGGCAATGTTTACATATTAAATAAGAACTGTCAAAGCAATCAACAAACAATGATCAGTCATGTCAACTCAGAGATGATTCCATGAAAGCTTGACGTCATCAAGAAATGAGAAAACACTGTTTCAGATACAATGATGACACTGCCAATGAATCATCACCCGATGATGAAGTTTCTGATGCTGGAAGTGTTTAAAAAGAGAGCTCCAACCAGCAAGAGAGAGATACACGGAACCAGAGAGTGAAACCAGACGAGCATTAGAGGAAGAGTGGTTCAAGAGGAGACAAGCTCAAAACCAGCAAGCACGAGACCAAGTGCAGCGAACACCAGAAACCTCTGCAGTCTCGACAGTCAGGTCCACGTCACAAGAGAAGACATCTTGTTTACCTGGTATGTTGCGAGTCGCGTAAATTTGAAGACCCGTTAGGCATCCCTTTGTCGTATAGATAAAAATAGGCAAATTTCCAAAATCGAGTTTTATAATTCTGTTCTAAACTTTCGTTTATGTTAATAAGTGTCCTTAAATTTGTTATATCTGACTCTGCATTCTTCCTCCTGAGAGGCTCATTTCTGGACTTCAGAGTGACTCTTACCCTCGCGCCTTAATCATCCATTTTATCTCAAACGGCGGTGTGTCCGATAAAACACACCTGATAGTGGGACTCTACTTAAAAAGTGTGTAATAAACTGTTACGGCCCCCGAACCACACAATACATGAAGCACCTACTAGTACGTGCAGTTTGACATTTACACAAATGTGTATTTTTCTCCATACATTTTATTTCTTCTAGTGGTCAAATATCATGAAAGCCACAACACGAATATCGTGTTGCTGCCAATGATACAAAGAGACACAACGCGTTGTGGACGATTTTTTCGCTCAATAAGCGTTTTCGTTCTTTGAGCCTAATTTATATACATTTAAGTAACAACAGTTTCGATAATATATGTAATATAGATATAAATTATTTTACAGTTACGCCAAAGTATAATGCTAACAATGCATACAATGTCACGACTAAACAATATTCTGCACTGAATGATTTGTAAATTTCATTATTTCTTGTCAAATTATGACAGTGTAAATTAATTGTTCCTTTCCAGCAATGGAATCGGTCAATATACAATATTTTAATGGCCAAATCGATCTCAATTTGCTCGATTTTCATAAATTCAGTCGTCTATTCAGAGAATTTATAAATGCTTATTTTTAAACAGGAACTTTCAAAGTCTTCTTTCCTTATTCCACCGAACTTATGCAACGAGTTATTTCAGTAATTGTCTCTGAAAGTCATTTTTTATAAGCTTTCTATTACTAAAAATATGATAAATTTAAAATGTTTTACTTATATTCAATTATAGGTTTAAGAAATCAGAACATACTTACATAAGAACAATCCAAGAAGCAATGGATCCGTATCGAGTTGGAAAACATTACGGCGCCGCGGATTTCGTATCTATTTCAAAAATTTTATCAAACATTAACTTCGGTAACATTTTTGTTATTTACGAATTCGCCTGGAAAATGAATGACTTCAACAAAATGTACGAGTGTTGGAAATGGTTCGACCATAAAAAAAGTCAAATATTTGGAAGACTCCAGTATTTACAATGCAGCGAAATCACAATAAACACACTTCTCTCTCGTCCGATATACGAGAAGTTAACAGAATCCGATTTGTTCCACATCCTGTGCATCTGGGCTAACAACAAAGTTACACCACAGACCAATTTAAGAACAGTTATCGAACCATTCTTATCTAAAATTCGATTCCTTTCCATGGGGAAAAAATGTTTTGAACGTGACATTTTCAACGTTGCAAATGTCTTAACCGACGAAGAAATCGAAGCGATCAGAAATTATTTCTCAAGTAAATTCAAAGACAAATCTAAAATTCCAGCCAACCTCTGCACAGACGAATTCGAGAGAGATTATCGCTTCTATTACACTTTGTTTCATTACAACCATCGAGTTCAAAGAAGATTTAGAGAATATCTTAAAGTCAATGCGCGAATGGAGTTTAATTGCGAGATTTCTGTAAAGGAAAACTGTTTTATTTATAGAATTCGTCTTCCCGTAATTCACTCCAAAGAAAAATGTATAAAGACCTACGTAAACGTAAATGTTGTCGGCGGTAACAGGGAATTTACGAGGTATGTGGAATGCGACAGAGAAGGACAAGGGGTGTTGAGTTCTGTAATATTCCTGAGAAAAAATTTGGTTTGTCGACTCAACGCCAACATCGACCGCAAAGAGTTAGATCCAGAAAACCAGTTACGAATTAAACCCGATAATTATTATTTCCTCCAAGAACATAAAAGTCCAACTGCTAAAGAAGAAGACGATGAAGAAAGTTTTAGTTTTCATTTCGAGGTTGATCTCTATTTTTAGAAGGCAGAGAAGTAATTTAAGATGACTTCAACAAGAATAATTCCAATCGTTTAATTAACTGAGCTTTTAATTGATTCACTACTTTCGGAACCTCGCCTTATATTTAAGATAAACGTGATGATATAAATGAGTTTCTTTTCTATTTGTTTCACTGGAATTAAATTTTCAATTAAAAAGTTGTAAAATGAAAAATAAATATAGTTTTTAGAATACAAACCTAAAGAAAAATGTACTAATAATTAGCATTAAAATTCTAAATAATAAATATTATATTATTACATTATGTGCCTATCATTTTTCCCTATTATATTGCCAGACTCATCATTAAGAAAATATCAAAAGGATCGATCCCCTATAGTGAAAACCTTATAGCAAAATTTCAGAAATTTTCAACAATAGTAAGCCTCCAAAAAGAAAAAAGAATAGTGCCCTCCTCACTCAATAACATCCTAGCATACGGAATCGTTCCAACCTATTATGAAATTTATGATAAACAAGATGATGTCAGTACTTGTCAGATACAATTGTTTCCGAAACACCGTATCAAATATTAATATTAAATTCCGTCATTGCTAACGTTAATATTTTCTTACAATTCGAAATTGTGAGTTATATGTACATTATTATTAATATTTTCATTTGGTCAATCTTTACTTACGTGGACTGTCATGGTCGCACAGTGGGGTCTCACGTTATAACCTAACCTAACCTATTCTAATAAATTACCGATATTGGTAATTTATTACAATAGGTTAGGTTAGAACGTGGGTCAACTCTGTGCGGCCATGACAGTCCACGTAAGTAGAGATTAACCTTTCATTTTTTAAGTTGCTGTAATACGTTATTTAAAATATAATATAAATGCTAATTTGATGTCGATGACAGACTACTTACTTTGTCATTTACAGAATCTCCGTTAAATAATTTAATGAACAACACAGTTATCAGTACAATGATAATGTCTTCCTTATACAACATTATTAAAATACACTAAATGTGGAAACGCATAAAAGGAAAGTGGAATCTAACAATGCAGATAAAGCAAAACTCGCAGATAAAAATATGAGTGATGAGAAAAGGGATTATGCAAATTAATGCTTATAAAATTTTTCAAATACTTTACCTTAGTTTTGAATTTTTTTAAAAAATAAATGAAGTAATAATCATGATTATTTTTGAGATGGAAAAATGTCAACCCATTTCTATCATAAAAATTAATCTTTTGCCATTTAATAATAGTTAAAAATATAAAATTTATGTTAATGTATTTAAATTTGAGTTCAAATTTCAAAACTGAAAAAGAATTTCTCGATTTTATAAGTAACGAATTGACTTGAATCTTGCGATAATATACACTACCGTTTGTAAAGATTGCAACAGCATGAATAAAATTACAGGAAATGATAAGCAGGCTAAGACATGCAAACAATTAAAATATCAGAGTGAGTCTAGAGTACATAGATTATCAGAGTAGCGACAATGGATTGCCAAATTTTCTATTGTTTATTTGTATCACGTGGAATAAAGTCCGCTATGTTCTCACAGAAAGTGGGCGCGCGCGGTTCTATATTTTATAAATGGTAAGTGTTCTTTAAAGTCGTTTATAAAGAAATCTAGAAGTTTATGAACACACTCGACAACAGGTCGGCATGAATTTGCTATATTTTTCTGTTTACGTTCGTATTTAAGCTTTAATATAAGGAAACAAATGAAAAAAAAATCGATAGTTTGCGTAGCTGTTTATATTAGGTCCGATGTTTGCTTATG
Organism: Centruroides sculpturatus; assembly: GCF_000671375.1. Lineage (NCBI taxonomy): Eukaryota > Metazoa > Arthropoda > Arachnida > Scorpiones > Buthidae > Centruroides > Centruroides sculpturatus. Next base: position 166,628 of record NW_019385676.1, on the reverse strand, counting down.
TGATGGTATTAAAACGAAAAAAAAAATATATATATATATGTTTGTATTGTACAAAAAGAAGTACAAAATTTAGTGTAAGGTAGCAAAATATAACCAAAATTTAGTTTTCTACTAATTTTTTCGAAGTTATTGCTCTTAAAAAGCCGTCCATTTACAAAGAATATGTATGTTTAAAGAACTTTTTGTGTTTAACTAATCATAAATTGTTATATTTTGCATGATTCTTTTTCTAGAATAACTTAAAAATAGGTCTACATTTATTTTTAAATTTCACTCCAATAAATGTATTTAAATTCTAATTTCTGTCTATCAGGGGCGTCGATAAAACATTCTAATGTTTGTCTTTCGATGCTTTAACATTTCTTTCATCTTAAATTAACGATACGGGAAGAAAAATGTATATTTTTTCAATTAAATTCTTAATAATCCCTTAAGTTGATATTTAAATTTATTGTTGTTTTTACTTTACTTTTAATTAATGAGTTATAATTAATTTTGGTTTGCATTTAAACTTCTTATATACTTAAAAAATGTTTATTTCAAGTTTTACTTAAGTAAAATTTCGGCTCTTTCAGCAGGGTATTTATTTATGTTCCTAATCACTTAATTATTTCACTTCTAAGTAGAAATAAGTTGAAACCAGTTACTTCGTAATATTGGGAAAAAAGTGGAAAGACAATCGTATATTTAAGGAAAATAAATTCTAGAGCTTTTTTGTTCTTTGTGGATCTCATTCATTAATTAAATTTACTTGTCAATGATGCTACCAAAGTAAAAACGTTTTTAAAAACAAGAAAAATTAATATTTTAAAATTATATGTAAATGCACCATCTTGCCCCACTTGTGGGATAAGATGGGAACATTATTTTTATATACAAGAAGCACAAATTAAAATGGTTAAACTGTCGTTTTGTTTAATATTAGCACAAGAACAGTGTGCCCATTTATCACAACGGCTACATTTAGCCCACTCTCTGTAGATACAGAGTAGAGCCTCCACAATATAGGCATTCTGTGTCATTTGTCTTTCGTTTCTTGTTAGGCCTACCCTTGCCGAAGGGGCCCGTTTGTCGTCTCTGCAGCAATAAAGTTTGCCTCCGAAAATACTTCTGGATTCATCTGCCATATTCATGGTCAACCTGGGGCTAGACGGGTACGCCATCTTGCCCCCAACGTACTCTTTTCATACTGACTGCAAGCACAGGTAAACTTCATTTCAAAACTAAACAATTACAGTCTTAAAGGGTACTTCTAATACCGTAATATCTTCTTCTAAAAGATAATGTAAAAGTTCACAATGATACTTACTTTGTAGAAACTTTTTAGCAGGCGTAAAATTAAATGAAGTATTGCTGAAACATGAATAATGTGTTTTACTTCCAAATAAGGAGAGCTATTTGGACGTTCTCGCGCTCCATGATCCATTTCAAAGTAGACATTTAGTTCCTCAAATAACAGCTAGATAAAAGCTCATTAACCACAAATAAACAGACGTCCTAGTCTTACCCCATAACTCCATCTTGCACCACCTTCCCCTATATATATTCCGCTACAGAGATTTTTGTTAGCTGAAGTCCTCGTAGATTTCTTGGCGAGTTTGAACGAATTAAAGAACATTGTGCCATAATAACAACTTCTTGGATAAACTTTCTCGACGATCACCACCTTAACGACAACTCTCGTGGACCTTCTCAACTCCAGGTATTTATCGCCACGCGAAACTTACGTCAACTCTCTCTCTCCCTCTCGAGAACCACGGAACTGTAACATAAATTTTAAATCTAATTTAATGTCTATTCTAAATCTATTGTAGCAAAGATTTCTAAAAACTAGCCTAGTTAAAATCGACATCTTTTATATCCTGTATGGCCTATAGTTATCAATTAAACCGTTGTTAAGTTAAAGCGTCTCTGAGTAAGTCACTTCGGTGCACTGTCTCTCCCTCCATTTCGAATCCGTTCTCTCATACACGCGACCGCTCACACGCCCGTACGAAACGGTTTCTGTGTCTAGCCGTGAAGTCACAGTGGTGTCAGTCCTGACGCAATTTGCGATCTTCGCTGACGCGATGTCGACCCTTCGGTCCTGTGGTACCGAAGTATAGGGAGGCCCCTCTGCATTGTCACAAATATAACAGAAGCTAATAAACGATATTTGTCCATTTATCCGTGCAACTTCGTCGCGTGTTCACCAAAACCCCATTCCCTTTTTTTGTGGCCGAGTTAGTCCCGAGTGCAACCAGCACCATCTTATGGGAAAGCTGATATGGAAACGACTTTCAATCATAGAGTTTAAAGCTCTTTGTATAATGTAAGATGCCCTTTTTTATAATAGTATCTGCAATGAATGTGAAATGAGACTCGATGTATACCAAGTCGTTCTGAAAATAGATGTTATTCAAAATTTTCTTGGATTAAGTCACACAAACTGCATCGTACGCCATGTGGCCAGAAGTTTCTGATATCGGAGAAGTGTTCACTGTAGTAGTTAGCAGCATTCAGTCAAGTTCCCCAACGAGCGAGCACAGGTTCTGGGAGAAGAGAAACATCTGGAAGCATCTGCCAAAAAGCTTGCACTCTAGACGGGGCTTTAATTTAATTAATAAACACTTTTTTCACAGAGGAGATGAGTTTATTCACTTTCTCATATTCTACTCTGATATGCTCTGCTACTCAATTAAGACCAAGGACCAAGCAGAGCAGCGAAAAAACCTTAAGAGTTTTAGTGGCAGGAGCAATGATTGAAGTAGCATCTGTTACGGCTACAAGAACTTTCTCTTTCTCAGATCTTTAGTCCATTGTTCATAAAATGAGCCAGTGTTTCGTGTTTAGTTCTAGTCAACTGTTTAGTGTAGATCAAATGAGCTCTGAACTAGTTACTATAAATACTCGAATGTATTTCGTTATTCTCTAATACTTTGTTATTAGTTTCTTATTACTTATATTATATCATAAGCTTAATTTCATTAACATTTTGTCTAACAAATAGCTTTACACATCAAAAATGAAACTTATAATTAATTCTCTCTGAACGTAAAAATATATCAATCAATCAATACGTCTTATTATCTTTGTTATAGTTCAGAGCGTAATTCAGTAGTGTGCCGTGACATTTGATGATAGAGAAGCTGTGTTTCTATAAGAAGCCGACTTAAGGGCTAAAATAAAAAATAAAATGATAAAAACTTACTCGGTGAAATAAAATGTGTGGTGGATATACGTACCTGGTACAAAACATTTTTCAATTGTATGAATATACTTTTAAAGAAAATTATAATTAAATAGAGCTTTGTAATGAAACGTACATATAAATAACATAAAATATTCTTTACTCTTTAAATTTTAACCACTTAGTCAAATAGCTCTTTACGAGTGGAATCAGAGACGGTCCTGCTAGGTGCGCGGTGTGTACATGCACGTGGGCTGCCAAATCTCGAGGGTGCCGATACCGGTCAATTTCAAATGCCTCTTTTGTGGCATCACTAATATACCTCAAAAGACGTGACAGGGTTCTTGTAAATTTTAAACGTTTCTCACCATAGCTGTACAAGTCTAAATATGTTAAACTTAATAAATTGTTTGTCGTTTGTTTTCTAACCAATTCGTTTTAGGACCTGGTGTTGTCCACGGAAATTTCCAAAATTTACAACTTATCGGTCACTCTCGTCGAACTGAAAAAATATCTGTCTTTATTACATCTAATATTTCCAAGAAATCAGTCCCACTGTACTCGGCTAGAGATCGGTTCGGTTAGGCTTTTGTTTAAATACAATTTCGGCTCTTTCATCAGGGTTTTGTTTATGTCCCCAATTCCCTAATCGCTTAATTATTTAAGTTCTTAAGTAGAAATAAGTCGAAACAGGTTACTTTGTACTCGAATATTTGTAGTCTCGGGAAAAAGTGGAAAGACAAATTTTTATGACAAACAGATACATAAATCGTAAATTTAAGGAAAATAAACTCTAGAACTTTTTCTGTACTTCGTGCATCTCTCCCATTCATGAAATTTAGTTGTAAATGATGCTACCAAAGTAACAGTTAATTTTTTAACATTATACAAGAATTGTACACGCTTTTTTCTACATCCCCTTAAAGATGACACATACGAAATCGTGTTTAACATCGGATTTAACATTGAAATCCGTGAGTAATATAACATCGGAGAGTGGAATAAATATATCAAATATTTTTACGGATTTTTTTAAACTTCTATCAACAAATATAGAAAACTATTATAAAAACATATCAGTAAATTCTTGTCGGTTGGGTTAAGTTATAAATTTACTCGTGATTCACGTAATCGGGCGAGGGCGGCCAAATACCTAGCGGGCGGACGGCTAAGAGCCCAGAACCGGTCCCAAATAGAATTGGATGCGGTATACGTGTAGCATCCACCCTAGGTTCTAGGCTTCCACCCGCTGAACCGGGTGAGGTTGGTGCTCTGTAAAGTGCGTGCGCGAATCTGGCTTTTTGGATGCTGAAAATACAACGCTTCCACTCCGTTACTAATATTCGAATACAGAATAGCAATCTCATTTCTTTTTCACGTATAGTATAGAAATTTGTAATAAAATACATAATGCAGTTATAATAAAATATTGTGCGATTATTTTCATATTATTAAAATTAATATGTATTTATTTTTTAGAAAATACAAGGAAAGCGGCGCATCCCCTGCTTCCAATGAAGGCACCCCACTGCAATAAACGTAACTATTAGCCATTCAACCTACTAATATGTGTATGGCATGGTAATGATACGTGCTTTTTCGGTTAAGTGGTGTGGCTGGATTATAACCAGTCGACGATGAAGAATGTATCTGCATTATATAAAATACTGAGCATTGATTTTTTATTGATTTTTCAAGTGGTTACTTTAGAAATTGCTTTGTACATTTTGTAATTGCTTGAAACTATTCTCTAATGTTGTATGACATTTATACCGCTTATCCTTCACAATTTTTCTATTAAAATGAGAATAAGTGCTTAAACAATATAATAATAGCTCTCTATAAGTTAGTAGAAATTATTGTAATGGAAATTGTTTTGTAAAAGCCTAACTTATACTAAATTATTATTTTAAAATAGAATATGAAACATTACTTAAAATCCTGTGATTTCATAACATTTTAAATACAGTGTAAGAATTTCATCTGGTGTATAATATTGTGTACAGTTTTTTATTGAGTTATCTATAATACAATTAATAATTAATTGTTTATTGTAATAAAAGTGAATAAATATAATTTATGCCCGATGCTGGTTTCATTTAATACATTGGCTCTGGCCTGCCTATAAATTCAGGAATAAAACAGTAAAGGCATCGTCAATACATTACGAATGATTTCATAACAAAGAAAAATTCAATGTTTAATTGCTAAAATTATACTTTTAACGGTTGTCTTCTTTTTCATTAATTACAGAAACATCGTATTCCTCTGTTTGCTGTAATTAAAGCTTTACATTATTTCGGTTGAAGTTATGTTGTACCGGAATATTCGGGTAAATTCTAAGTAACGTTTAGAAAAATCCAGCAACGAGTTCTTAACGTTTTTGGCAAATACACTTAAATTTTCGTATGGTGTAGTTTGGTACGAAATTTTATTAAAACCATTGTTTATATTATTAATTATTATAAAACAGCAAATAGCCTTTTTTAAGGGTAGAGACGAGTTTTATTTTAAAAAAGAAAAGGTATAAATGCTAATAACAAGTAAATTTTTCATTAAGTCTGACCGCAGGCGAGATACGACACCTGACTTTCTGTAGCATCATCTGGAGCTTTAACCACCAAAATTTAATAGAATTAATGACCCTAATATGCAAACCTCCTTGCATAATTTCAGAAATGTTTTACAAGAGCACAGGAGTTAAATAAAACGAAAAATCGTTTTCTGTGAAACTCTGTAGCATTATCTGTAAAACAAGTATAATAAGTCCTGATATTAGAAGATACGTACTTGTAGACGAAAATTTATATTATAGTAAATCAAGGACATTGAAGCATTTTAATTAAGCACAGAAGTTATTTAGCTTCAAATTATGTGAACAAAATTCTATTCTTACATTTACACTAACATCCATCCATACAGAAAAAGAAAACCCAAATTGCTTTGACGTTTTATGGTCTCGTAGTTAAAAAATGTAAGTCTTGGATTTTTTACAGAAAATTCTGTACGTGGTGAAGGGTTCCGTAGTACTCAAAATTCACCCATGCCCTTCACACGTAAGTACTAATTTGTTGTGAAGAGCATATAGAAAACAATAAACTGGTATTAAAAAGACTTTAAAACCATTACTGTTTCTTATTGTCTTTGTTTTTCTCATATAGGCATTTCTATTTTCCGATCCTCATTAGTATATTCATAAGACAAAACTTAACCAACAAATATCTCAAAAGATCTAAGCAATTACGAAAGGCAACACAATATTTTTTTTTCAAAAAACCTACAACTGCTGTTTTACTTTGTAAATTTAATAAATTTAATTTTTATATAAGAGAAATGTTCTGTGTCCGAAGTTCTTAAAATCGAAATCTCTTTTGTTTCAGGTTTTAAAAACTTTAAAATTACTTTTTAATTATTTATATCCGAATGAATGTATTTTCTATAAATATAAATGAGATGAGTTGTGAACTAGTAGGGTATTACATTTAGTAGGGTACCACGGGGGATGAAAGAAGTGTATTTCTTAACAATGGAAATATTGAGATTGAAAGTGTTAACAATAGAAGTGTTAACAGAAAGCGAAGTGCAAGATTTACAGGCACAGATGCAGTTTTTTGCGTTTTTGCGGAATATCGGAAATAATTTTTTGACTCATCTAAAAATTCTCTAATTAGTCTGGAAACAGGGAAACCTTGTTCTTGCATTCTGTGATAACGGGTAAGATTGGCTATAATGTAATTTTAATCTTAATCTTCGCCATCGTTACTTTTTGCCCGAGCAACGCCGGGCTTATCTGCTAGTTTAAAATAAATTAATTTGGTTTATTGTCATTCTGAATAATTATGTTACAGAAATAAATTTCACGTTTTGTTTTTCTGTGAGATGAAGCTAAATATTTCAAACAAGAGTTTATATTTTAATTTTTTATGCAAAACAATTAAAAATTTACTTTTCGGGTATATTTTCGATAAATATTAAATATTCATTTATTATTTTACATTTAATTTTCGAAAGATGCGGTCACAATTGATTGATTTTATACTAAATAAATCAAGAATTTTCCACTACATCACATAAGATTTATATATTTTCTAAATACAACAAAGACGTGAGTTTATAAAATAGAATTTTAATATTACAAATATAAACATTAATACTCGCAATTTCATGTAAGACATAAAGTGCCTTTGAATGTATTTTAATATGTGTTACAAATAGTTTGTGCTATTATATGTTTTATTATAATCTTAGACTTTTCTTTTGCTTTAAATACTTTAAATTATCAATATTTACAAATATAACTAGCAATAACTGTACTATTTATCCTGTTATTTAAATTTAACATAACATGTAATCACATATTCCAAATAATTAAGATACGGTAAAAGGTACAACAACATTCCTTAATTTAAGTATATTTACTAAGTAAACTTAAAATCATAGTGATCACGAAAAACAATACAAAAGAACAAATAATTTCAAATAATTTGTAGCAAATAACAGAATAAATTTAATTTAACTGCGATAATCGCTGATAAATCTGTAATATAGGCCTACACGTTATCCCTGTTATGATACACGTGAATGAAGTTCGATTGTTTTCTCTTTAACCGGAGAAGTTAGTGAACGTCTGCCGACAGCTTCTATGAGAATTTGCTGCATACTTCAACCTTAATAAACCCGAAAACAACGAGTGTAGAGTTGAAGCCATCTTCCAGTGAAAATATATAAAATTTTTATTAATATGGACCTAGATACAATTAACAGTTAAAGAGCGTAACTATAATCTGCTCACAACTGTGAATAAAAACGTTACTACCTTCAGAGGGATCCTTTTATCCATGTAGCTAAAACCAATGGAGAGACACAAGGAGACTTTTCCAAATCTTTTCATGAAATTTAATACCTGACAAAGAATTTATATTCAATATTAAATGTATTAAACAAATCTAGTTTATAATAATAATAAAATCACAAAATAACTTTTAGTTTTAGTGGCAAATCCAAACTGCAAGTTGCAAATTGACGAATCTCTTGAAATCCGTTTTGCATCTAATATATTAAAATAAATACAATTAAAATATTTAAAATGTTTTAAAATAATAGTAATAGTAATATATACCGTGAAAGCAATGCAGCATAGAAAACAACCCCATATAATGCTAAGAAACGAAAGCGCAATCATCAGCATGAGAATCCAAATTCTTAAAATCTCATTCATATGAATATACAAGTAAGCGTAATACAAAAAGCTCGTTCCCCAAATTATTCCGAAATAAATAACTTCCAAAATTATACCGAATTTTGTGTTAAACTGATTTATAAAAGTTTACAATTCTTGGTCACGGATCATCAAATCTTGTAATTTTTTTCTTAGATTTCTGTCACTGCTCCTTGTTATGCAGGACTTCGAACAAAATTCTTCAAACTCTCTGTAAGAAACACCTATGACTAAAGCAACCAACAGTAAACCATGTGCCATGCCTCATCTAGTTAAAGTTAATAGAAATCCACATTTAACAGTACATATTAGAGCTTCAAATTGAAAGTGTTTCTTTTTTTCAAAAGCCAAATAATAAACATTCAGGTTGACAATTTGAAAAACGATAATTAATAATATGGCGATAAATAAAACATAGAGAGAGACTTTTCTTACTAGAGCAGAATTCTGGACGACCATTGTTTCATAGAACCATTCGTTTCGTAATTTCGTAATCAGATCGATGTTGTTGTGGCTGATAAAGGTCAAACTGATCGAATAAGACAAAAACATTACAACAATAATAATTTTCATTAATATAGCGTCGTCTTTAAATACGTCAAACAATCCATGACACAATGCGTATTCACCTAAACGTGGTAACGATTGCCACATTAAAAGAATGGTAAATTGCCATAATAAAAACTGAACGCATCGAACGTAGATGTTCGTTAAGTTTGGATATTTAAGTTTGTAAATTCGCTGCTTACAAAAACAAACTCGGAATGGATCCAAGCTGTAAACCAGGGCTGTGGTCCAACATGGTGCAAGGAAACAGTTCATGCAAATTTCTGCCTCGATATTTGAATTCATGTTGCCGGTGCTTCTGCGGAACTTAATATAAACAGAAATTTATTCGAAATATCGAAATATATAACGACGCGAGTTTAATTTTTTTTTTATGAAATTCTAATCGACTAATAGAGCTCATTTGATGTCGTGCCAAATTAAATATTCTCAAGCTCTATCCATTATCTTATTGCAAATCTACGTAATGGGTTTACTTTATTAATTAAATAGTTTATTGTTTATCTTAAACGAATATTCTGTAAAATGTATTGAACGTGTCATTATCTGAGTATAAAAATTGAAATTTCTTTCACATAAAATTAATTTATTACGTATTTTAAAAGCTTATCGATTTTAGAGGCATTAATTTTGAATACTAACTACAAAATGTCTGTGTTATTCGTTATATATCGCTATAATGATATCAGATTTTCATAAGCATCAATTAATATTTTTTTCAGGGAGGAATTTTTCTGGGATTGCATAGAATGCGCGGCATGCATAATACAAAGTTTTGACTAATAATATACATTTTATATGAGAAGAAATATGCCAATAATAATTTGTTCTAACGTGCAAACTCTTTTACATTAGCATTTTTAACGTACTTTTGCGTGTTTCCATTTTGTGTTTCTTGTTCTTCATACGACATTTTTTCACCTAGTGGTAAAAATTTGAACTAAACATTTTTTTGCATTTTCCTTATCCCCGTGGTCCATATAAGATATATACCAAGTTTCATCAAAATATGCCCACGAGAACGGCTTTAGACAGGTCTGAGTAGCGCAATTGTAATTATAACCACCCTGTAGGTTTAATTTGAAATTTACGACAGTTTTACAGATCACGGGTAACGTGATATAGCATGTTTTTCTGTATAGTATGTAAAAAGATCACACGATGGATATTTTGTTAACGGGTTTACTAAAAAGAAGCAATAATTCGGTCGGTGGTCGACGGGGATACTCCGTGACAAATGGGAACCGAGCAACAGTGTTGTTCTATGCACTCCGCACTTTGAACCTAACTATTTCTACTCAGAACGAATACACCTATTTGCGTGAAACGTCGGTTTCTACAAAGTTTGTTTCTCCTGGGCATCTACAAAGAGGGCCAGTAGTGTCACGATGACGACTAAAGCGAACGTCTTTGGTCAGAGGCAAATATACTTTGTATTATTAATGAAAATCTGCAAATAAATTATTCGAAACCACGTGTTGTTAGTATTTGCAACAAAGTATTAATTTATACTACTTTTAAACTTATAAAGGTATTCACATCGTTGTGACGTAACATTAGGGTAGTGTGACTCCTTAGTCAATCTCCACGTTGCAAATCGCTTATAATTGTCAACACTTCACTGATTTTTTACACTTGTCACTCGAGTGTTATTTTCTCTAGAATAACGAAATTCGTATTCTTTTACAGATAAGAAATAAAGTTTATATTTTAATGTAGCAGAAGTATTAAAAAACGATAAGAATTCATTATGAAAATTGAATTCTTGGTGGTAAGACGTACGACATTATCAAAGAAGAATGCGAACGTAACTGCCGAGTTTCGTAGCAATTGAACGAATGGCCTAAAAGTGTATAGCGAACAAACAAACAACCTCGTTTATATATTTGTAAAGAGAAAAATTTCTCTTTTAATTAAAAAATAACTTTATCCCACGCGTCGCGCTGTCATTGACATGAGATATTAAAAAGAATAATATGGCGTAATGGATACATGATGAAGCAGAAAAAAATAAATAATAAAAAGGAATTGATATAGTGAAAAATAAACTTGAAATGTCGTTTCTATGTTTACAAGTGAGAGTGTCGATTACATTTCAGAAGCGTTATTTCGGTAATGTAACTTTAAAACTAATAAAATAAAAAACTTTTTTTACAGAGCAACACATCGTGGTTTATTTCATTTGTCGAATCATTCCTTTTGGAAGAAATTAAAAATCTTATAAAACGACATTTTTGTTACTAACTCTTACTGAAAAATGGAAAAACTTTGCTTCGAATTCACATTGTTACCAGGAAGTGATTGAAAATCGAACATTTATGGGATAACTTCAATAGCCACAAGTGACAATAAAGTGTATGCAATACCAGAAGATTTACGTCTTGCAGATTGTCATAGATGCATAGTAAAAACACATGCCTTTGCTAAAGTGAAGAAAAGTTTAGTAAAAAGATACCAAATAAGAAGGGTGTGGATTACATTGACCGGGGAACTTAAGAATACTTACCTAGTTGAAGCTTATGCTGTGAGGTCACGCGATGACTTCAGAATTTTCGGGCCTAATTTGTTAATAAGTCCGCCCCTAATCGGAGTCGGAGTCGAATGGCGAGGAAAAGTCGGAGTCAGTATCGTATAAAAGTCTACCGACTTCACAGCCATACTGTATATGAAAAAAATATTAATTTAATTTTTCAAAATAAAACAAATAAACGGTGAATCGCATAATTAGCGAATTGCATGTAATTGTAAATTGTATCATCATTATGTATTTTATCAATTCATAAGTCTTAAAGATTGCAGTTGAAATAATTCACTATAACTATTACTATTTTGAAGTAATTTCTGATTATTAACAAAAAAATTTACAACTGAGAATAACTTTTTATTATTAAAATTATCTTAATATTATTTTTACTTACATTTCCGTTAACGATTACTGCACGTATATGTATACAGTAGAGCGTCGATTATCCGAATCTATTGGAGACTGGAGTTGTTCAGATAAATGATATTTTGGATAACCGATTACGTACGAAAAAATAGTTTAACGTATCCGATGTCGAAATTTTTCTTCGTTGCGTGTCGCTTCGCGTTGAATTTTCGTCGATGTTAAGCCTAACGAAGACTATTGTATCGCTAAAAATTATTTTTTTATTTTGTACAAACAAAATAAATATATTGAAAAATATAAAAACAATAAAAAATTATACTTCAGAAGTTAATTTAGTACTAAAAACGTAGAATATTTGAGTACCTCAAGATATAAGCAAAGATTGCAGCGCCACAGCACTAGCGAAAATTTAAATTTGCCGATTGGAATTCTTTCGGATAATTGACGTTTCGGATGATTGACTTTCAGATAATCGACGCTCTACTGTAATTGTAATATGTCAGTAATTCTATAGCAAAAATTCTCAATTTCTATTGGCACAAATTGTGTCGCGTGACTAACTATTCTCATGTATTTACCAGAAAATTAATCTTATTGATTTTTTAATAGTATAAGGAGTAAATAATTTGTAATACTTTTGCGTATGAAATAATAATTCGGCTAACATCTAATTATTATTTTACTAATTATGAGTTTCTATATAAATATTTATTTAAAACCGAAAAATTCAGAAAAACTGTATGGCGTGTCTTACTTTATTACATCATTTTTTCACCATAACATTGTACAATTTTTATTAACATTCCTATTTTTACATATGTTTTATTTTTTATTTTTATATTAAAATTCGTAAATTAGTTAGTATTTATTAGTAAAGCAAAACGAGCATGCTAAGATGGCAGCGACTGAAATTGACAAATGGCTGAAACACGTTTTACAAGAATTACTGCGAATCGTTTCCAATCGCACGTTTACCTTTATTCTTCTGTAAATTAATTTGCGTGTTGTAGCTTATGTTTGTTTATATTTCTCAGGAAATCATTCACGCAATGTGAAACCAGTTTTCCACTTTGGCGACTTTAAATAGAAATAAATTATTTTTCATATTATATTATTTTAAATTAAATAAAAACATAAAATAATTATATTTTGATGATTTTTACAATTTAGGAAAATATTTTTCGCATCTCCTCGGTGTTTCTTTATTATTATAATTATACAAAATATATTTTATTTTTTTTAATCCGATGCTATCAAACTTAAAAATTTTGATTTATCAAATTTTTTAACTTAAATTTTTTTAACTATCAAAGTTAAAAAATTTGAATTTCAACCAAAATGTGTCGGATCAATGTCAATGTCAACTGATAAACCTGGACTAAATTATTTGTGAAAAGTTTTTATTACGCTTGTTGTATTGAAGTACATAATTATTATATTAATATTGATTTGTTTAAAAATAATTAATAATTATTTAACTTGAAATGTAGTTAGGATGATGGCAACGATTATTTATTAATTACTGAGAAAAATAAAGTTGTTATGTATACGGTAACAAGCTCAGAATTTACATGTAATATTAATATTTATTGATTAAACTAATAATAGGTTGAGGCAATAAAACTTGCATTCGTTTAATAAACTGTAAATAATGTATGATATTACAAACTTTGCATTTCTGCTACACTGAAAGCTAAAGTTATTTGCAGTGGTTTATAAAAAGCATTCATGTTATTAAATTTTGGTGGGTAAATATCCCTTTTCCGAAAATTAACGTTTTTCTATTTTATAATAATTCAAAGAAGTTAAGCAACTCGTTAATGGATTTTTACACTACAGCTGTAGAATAGGAATTCGGTGTATCGTTGAAAAATGTAATCCGATATGAAATATAAATAAAATGAAAAGACGCGTTTAATTATTAAAATAAGAAACAACTCTCTTTATGTATTTTGTTTTAATAAAATTCCTCACAGGGCGTAATATCAAGCAAGCATGATACCAGTTTTTTTTTTTTTTCTAAATTTTTCAGTTTTCTGGACGTAGGCCAAATTCATCTATAACATTTAAAATAACTACAATAAACGATTTTTAACATAGTATACGCCATCATATTTATAACAGAAACCAAATAAATGACGTCCTAGGCAAACGTCATATAAACGAAAACAAAAACGCAGAAAAATTTACCTGTATTAACGACAAATTCAAATATAAGCTCTTTCATCGGTTCCGTTTTCTGGTAATTCAGCATGCATAAAAGTTGAATATTTTGTTTATGTATTTACTGCTATACCAATACTGACATACAATATAATAATTTTTGCTCTAATAATTTCGTATTATTTAGAATTATTAGATAGGGGAGCAAGTTCGATTCTTCCTGTTAAAAAATTATTATTATCATCTTCGTATTACATTGCGAGAATGACAACTCACGATATTATTCACGCAGTAAGATATTAATTTGTATGAGTATCGAATTCTGTATATAATATTCGTGAAACTTTCCATGTTATAACGAAAAGAGATTCTGTCAATAAAATTTATTATTTTCTACAATTTTTGTCGTGTATCTTGTATTAGAATGTCAGGTGTTTTCCTTGATCAAATCCAAATTATTTTAAATTAATGCTACGCTATCCCAAACCAGTTTTCGATTCCAATTAGCGACCTTCAGTTGAACGAGTTGCATTTCCTATATTTTAGTTAAATATCGACTCATTTAAGAAAATATTTTATTACTGTTCTCTGTAAATTATTATTTAAAACTTTTTGACGAAAAATTTAAATAATAATTACGGAACTATAACACCATGTTAAAAATGATCACGTAAAGTAAAAAATTAACAGATAATTTACTTATTTTCTATTCTTTTTTTAAAATTATATAATATAACTAGCTGCTATGACCCGCTTCGCTGGGTATTTATTTGTGTGTAATATAGTTTATATAT
>NW_019385676.1:150310-151497 GCF_000671375.1 Centruroides sculpturatus | reverse complement strand
CTATAATCGAACCAATATTCGAATTTTATGTTCGAATTTAATTCGAACAAATTCGAACAAAACATTCGAAATAGAAAGCCACTTTCAACCACTTTCAGCCTCATATCTCCCGCACCCTTATAGCTATCGAGACGCAACCACCCCTATGCACAAATGGAGACTTGGGGCTACCACCACATACAAACAACATTCACGTGCGATGTGTAGTTTTTGCGGAAAAGTGAAATATAGGGACTTATACGTCCATTTATATATATATATATATATAGATGTATTATTTGGAAAAAAACCATTTTATTTTTAGTATAGGTAAAGTAAACTGAAAACTGGTTTGGAATGGCATGATTGAATTTCTGAAAATTAGATAACTAATTAAACTATAACAGGAAAAGGCATTATTAGAAAGACATTTAATTAATAAAATTGAATTGCAGTTCTGAGTATAGAATTTTCGATTAAATTAATTTACTTTTTAGTATTTTATGTGACAAAATTTAAAAAAAATTGAAAATATAATTGTAATTTATGATCAGATGAGTCAATTCGACTATTATACCAAAATACTGTATGGTCCGCGAAATTTCATGCAAGCAGACACGTTTATTCACAGAATGCATTCAAAAAAGGATTTGAAAAGTAAAAAAAGTGAAGGTATAAAGTAAATTTTGTAGATTATTGTGTTAATAAATATTAATAGTTGGGTAACAATCAAAATGATTCTATTATGATGTATGATTTATACTTGACAGGAAGGTCGCGAAAGAGAACACCAGACTGGAGCAAACGATTCGAACAAAGCAAAGTTTGTTGACACTGCAAGTGGTGCGAAGCGATTCACTTTACGTGCGAAACGAAGTCCAAAAACTGACCGTTCATGATACAGATGTGTTATACTTCTCTGCAATTCGAGCTCTGAAAAATTATCGATTTGGAAAATCAAGTAAATATTACGTTAAATCATTTATTTTTTTAGAGCCCGTTAAACAAAATAATATTAGGGGAGACCGGGGCAAGATCGGCATGTTAAGCTTTACTTAAATTTTGTGTAATAAATACTGCTGTAAACTGAAAAAAAAGCTTTGCATATTGTCTATTGGAATGTTACCTTACTATAGAACTGGTTAAAATCAGTTTGGAAATAAAAATAATTAAAATAATTACAACTTTACAAGAAGAGAGAAATTGAC
>NW_019385676.1:138265-144518 GCF_000671375.1 Centruroides sculpturatus | reverse complement strand
TCTATCCGATAGAGGAGGTGTTGAGCGTATTGTTCGAATCAGATTCGGCTCCTGTTCGACCTGAGCTGGAAATTGTTGCTTGTCGATTCGAGGATTTGATCGCATGAAGCGGAGTAACGATATTTCTTTTGATCGGTTGGTCGATTTTTTTTACCTCTTTTCTTTTTGGGTTTTCTCCGCGAACAAAAGTGAATTACTTTTCCGTTAGGCAGAAGAATTCGCTTGTCATCACCGTCGAACATGAAATTTTCTTGCTCGAAGAGGTCCTTTCCGATTACGCCCTCACATGGTAATGCGACTTCGGGCCTTACTATTTTACATGACACGGGAAACTTGCGTCCTCTTATTTGAAGGTAGGCATTTCCCGACCGATTGTTTGGATTGATTCACCTTTCGAACTCTTTATCTTCCCTCTTGATCCGAATTTGACTGGATCTTTGCTCTTAATTCTATTTGCTACTTCCTTAGATATCAGCGTGTCGTTTACGTTAAGATTTACGATGGATTTGAACGGTACATTATTCACATACCCTAAAATGATGGGTTTCTGCTTCACTTGGATCTTCGCTGTTCGAATGACGCCGTTCCACTTGTCCTCATCCATTGAGAAGGAGTTTGATTTGCGAATTTGTTGAATCTGTTCAATTTTGTTCAATTTTCGACGTCTTCTCTCCTGCCAGTCTCGAACTTCTTTTCAATAATTGGGCCGATTTCTTCTGAAGATTTGCTAATTTACTTTTAAGGACGTCAATCTCCTCTGTTAACTTTTCTAAATTGTCTTCTGAGAGGGCGGTGAACCTTCTATCTTCGGAGGATTTCCTTTAAATAGTTCGTATGTTCCCGCGAAAATGTGTCGTTAGTCCTTCAATCCTTTCCTCACTTATAGCGGCCTTCAGTGCTTCATCAAAAGTCATCGGTTCTCAAGAAATTACTCGTTGTCTTATTTTTAAGCTGATCCCGTTTAAAAACTGAGTCTTTAATCGTTCGTCCAACTCCTTTGCTTGTATGCGTTGGATAATAGCAGTTTCAGCAGCATCTACTTTTTCATGCCTTATTTCTACTTCTGCTGCAAGGGCTTGTAACCAAACCGTGTATGTTGTAATGTCCTCATCCGGACGCTGAAAACAGGCATAAAATTTGTTTAGACTGATTGGGAAATGTTCTTTGTCAAAGCGTTCAATCAGAATTTTCGTAAATTCGTCATAGTCTTCTACTTTCTTTATGCGGCTATCATTTCTAACGAATTCTCGAACGATTCCGGTTAGTCTTAATTTGGTTATCACTAACATCTGTACTTTTGTCCAAGCAGCTAGCTTTGCTATATCCGCCAATGATTCGAAAAACTCTGTTATGCGTGGATTCTCTGGCTTGTTGGAAAATCTAGGCAGCAAGGGGACTAAACCACTTAGTCCTCCGAGTGTAGCGAGCGGATTTTCGTTTTCCATTCTAACGCTAATATATACTAGAATCCTTTATCTAGCGTAATTTTGGAGTATTTACACCTCACAAAATTGTCTCATAAAAACCTGTCTACCGCGGACAAAACCTGCGTTCCGAGGACACTGTCTACGATGGACAAACCTGTTCTATACACCCTACTCCTGTGACACTAATGTGAGATAGCAGTGGGTCAGGGGTTAATCTGGTACAGACCACTTAATCTGCACAGGCTGGTAAAGCCCGATCTCGGAGTCGTTGGGATGGATAGGAGGGCAAATCGAGTGGGGAGTGCGTCGGTAAGTCGACAGGTTTTCTCAGATAGACAGGAAACAGGTTTAATAAATAACAAAATAAAGTTTAACTAAAGTTAATTTACAGGAGTATATATAAGGAAGTTACAGACTTAATGCTTAAATGCGGATAACACAAATCTAACTGTAATGGCGATCTAACTAGTCACTATGCTGCGGGAGAGAGTTTACAAAGGTACTAGAGCAGGGGTGTTTAATTAACCCGCGGCTTAAGGCAAGTTCCAATGCGGCCCAATAAACGTGTAAACAAAACTCATAAATTTTTATTTATTTATTTATTTCAACGGCATAAACCTCAAAAAATTTCACAAAGCCCTAAACCTTTATAAATATTTTATTTTTTAATAGAAAGGAAATATTTTTAAATGCTTGAAATGTGTGAATGAGGAAGGAATACTAAATAAAGCTGATGTCGTGACTCAAATGATTATAGCCACGAATTCGGGGAAAGAAGAGAAAGGCGAAAAAATAAAAAGAATTGAGAAAAGTTGAAAAATAAAGGATCAATATTTGCATAACAGAAGGTTTATTTAACCTTTTCACTTCATTATTTTTTTACCTTTCTGTCTTTTCTCCGAATTTAGGTCTATAATCGTTCGAATACCAACTCTAGCTTTATTTAATACTCCTTTTCTCGTTGAAAGATTTGGCAACTTTGCGCCAAATTTGGCTACTCTTTTTCAGTTTGGCATAAAAAATATCACTTGGCGCNTCTGAAGGTCTAGCAGCAACATATGAATGCACTTCGTATTATATTCAACATTTTCTTTGATTAAAAACACTTTTCTAAAAAATGTTAGATTGTTAGTTTTGGTTTCACCACCATTGACACTATAAAATTCAGTGAAAACGCTTATTTAAAGCAAAAATACTTTTTTGTATTGTGTTTACTTTGGAAAAAGAATTTATTTGATCAATATTGATTAGTTAGAGAAAAGAGTAAGAAAACCTGCCATTATTATTCTATTCATAAATCTGTAATAAATCATGTAACACCCGTAAATGAAAAAATAATTTTTCCTTAAACATCATTAAACAATTATTATTGGCCGGGTTTCATATTTCCTGCCATTAGTAGCTGCGAATAGTTGCTATGAGACAGTCATACATTATCTTCATATACGCACTTTTATAATCTTAACCAGAAAGGTAAGTCAAAATAATAATAGAATATTTTTAATGCTATAGTTTTTAAAACTTTTGTATTATAATTTATAACACTACAATATTTTTGATAAAAGTGTTGTTCTGACATTCCAGTTATTTTTGTAAAGTAAAAAATCTACATTTTTTATTAGCAAATCATACAATAAAAAATATTTTCTAAGTTGGAATCTTCAAAATTTAGATATTTTTCAAAGACTAAACAAGTCTATTTAAAATGATATTGCAGATTTTGCAAATGACATTGTTTAAAAATAAATGATAATTATAGAAACACTCTTAAAGTAAAAGAGAATTTACACTAATGTCTGTTTGTTACAAATTAAAATTAAATACTATGAATACAGATTTCATGCAATGACTTTTAATTCTAATCTTTCTAATCTTAATATTAAACGTGAAAAAAAACAAAATTTGTTTTGAATTATTTTATGTAATTATTGTCGTTTTGGTATATACTTTTTGAGTTGGAAGTCTTCAAAATTTAGATATTTTTGAAAGTCTGAACAAGTCTATTCAAAATGATATTGCAGGTTTTGCAAATGATATTGTTTATAAATAAATAATAATTATGGAAAAAACACTCTTAAAGTAACAGAGGATTTACGCTAATGTTTGTTTGTTATAAATTAAAATTAAATGCTAAATATAAAGATTTCATGTAATAATTTTTAATTGTAATGTTTCTAATTTTTATTAATATTAAACGTGAAGAAAACAAAATTTACTTTGAATTCTTTTGTGTAATTATTGACGTTTTGTAATTAATAATGTGAATATTTTTACTATATGCAATCTGAATTATCACGTGTTTATAAAATATTAACTTAATATTATCATTAATATACTTTTAATTTTAACAAATGTATTAAGTAGTTATAATAAATAATGATGATGACTCACAAACTAAGTAATTTTTTTTATAATTATCAATAGTAATTGAAGTTCTTATAGAATATGAAGTTAAAACAAGCGTTTTAATACACCAAAAATTAAATTTTTACATTATCGGCTTTTATATACTAGGTATTGTCTACGAAAACAATAATAATAGGTATTATTGTTACGGCATGAGCAGAAAACATAAATGTGTGGGATCCATTACTAAGGTTTAGTCTGAAGCAGTTTAAATTTTGTAGGTTGGAAGACGTGAATTTCTCGTCCTCCCAAGTCCAACGTCATAACCGACAAAAATAGTGAATAAATATTTAAAACAGCCACATGTACTGAACATAGTATATCCTGCGACCTACCAACTCTAGCAACCACTTGTCTCACGCAGATATGTAACAGCAGAAAAGACATGTTTGTGCTTTCAAATNACAATAAAAACACTACACTCAACAAGCCACCAATAAAACTCAACTGCCTAACCTATAACCAAAGTCTCCTTTTAATTTGTTTTTAAAAAAAAGCGCTTGACAAACTTGCCCCGCATGCCGAAGTTGCCCCGGTCTCCCCTAAATATTTTCTGAAGGTCTAGCAGCAACATATGAATGCACTTCGTATTATATTCAACATTTTCTTTGATTAAAAACACTTTTCTAAAAAATGTTAGATTGTTAGTTTTGGTTTCACCACCATTGACACTATAAAATTCAGTGAAAACGCTTATTTAAAGCAAAAATACTTTTTTGTATTGTGTTTACTTTGGAAAAAGAATTTATTTGATCAATATTGATTAGTTAGAGAAAAGAGTAAGAAAACCTGCCATTATTATTCTATTCATAAATCTGTAATAAATCATGTAACACCCGTAAATGAAAAAATAATTTTTCCTTAAACATCATTAAACAATTATTATTGGCCGGGTTTCATATTTCCTGCCATTAGTAGCTGCGAATAGTTGCTATGAGACAGTCATACATTATCTTCATATACGCACTTTTATAATCTTAACCAGAAAGGTAAGTCAAAATAATAATAGAATATTTTTAATGCTATAGTTTTTAAAACTTTTGTATTATAATTTATAACACTACAATATTTTTGATAAAAGTGTTGTTCTGACATTCCAGTTATTTTTGTAAAGTAAAAAATCTACATTTTTTATTAGCAAATCATACAATAAAAAATATTTTCTAAGTTGGAATCTTCAAAATTTAGATATTTTTCAAAGACTAAACAAGTCTATTTAAAATGATATTGCAGATTTTGCAAATGACATTGTTTAAAAATAAATGATAATTATAGAAACACTCTTAAAGTAAAAGAGAATTTACACTAATGTCTGTTTGTTACAAATTAAAATTAAATACTATGAATACAGATTTCATGCAATGACTTTTAATTCTAATCTTTCTAATCTTAATATTAAACGTGAAAAAAAACAAAATTTGTTTTGAATTATTTTATGTAATTATTGTCGTTTTGGTATATAATAATGTGAATATTTTTACTATATGTAATCTAAATTATTATGTAATGTATTTATAACATATTAAGTAGTATTATCATTAATATACTTTTAATTCTAATTAAAAGTATTCCCTATCAATAGTTTTTTGTTTACACGAACTCATTTCATGTAAGCAAGAAATCTATCCAAATATTTCATCTACCTTTAATCATTCTATACATAAAAAAATACTTTAAAATTAAAAGTATATTAACGTTTTAATTAAAATTAAAAGTATATTAACGATAATATACTTTCATTTTAGTATAAACTTTTATTTTATATTGATAAAATTAATTTAAGTTAAAATAAATGTTAATGAGGACTTACCTACTAAATAATTTGAATGTAAGCATCATTTATATTTAATATTTTGTTAATTTAATTTATGAAATGATAAATGTTTAATTGTATATCTGTATTTTAATGATTTTTTTCGATTTTTTTTATGTATATAACGATTAAAGGTAGATGAAATATTTGTATAGACTTCTTGCATACATGAAATGAGTTCGTGTAAACAAAAATCTATTGAGAGGAGATATATATCATATCCCTGTCATATATAAATGATAACTTTACTAGATATCTGTCGTGTAGTGTATACCTTGAGAGATAAATGATGTTACAAAAACTGCTTAAATATTATAAAAATTCGTGCATTCTTTCCATTCTGATGAATATTTAAAACTTTCTAAAAAAATTTAAAATAAAGAAAACGAATTAAATTTATTTTTAAATTTATCTAAAATTTACTTTAATTTGTAAATTTTATACTTTTTAATTATATGAAAATTATACAAGATTTTCCTAATACACTATCTGATGAGTTCAGAATTTGCATGCTATGAAGTTGATGCTACTTCATCATACCTGATTACAGTTAATAGTTGTAAAGTTGTTTTAATTATACTAAATCGAAGTATGTTTTTTAAAAAAA
>NW_019385676.1:128698-133203 GCF_000671375.1 Centruroides sculpturatus | reverse complement strand
ATTTTTGTTTTTCTTCTTCATAATAAATAAATTTATCTATTTCTAGATAAATTTATTTAGTTAAGAATATTTCTAAGTAGAAATTAAAAGTGTCTGTAGAAGTAATTTTTTAAAATATCCTTTTTCGTGATAAAGTTTTAAGACTTATTACTATAATCTAAGCATGTAAATCCTTAAATATACTTGTATATTTAAGGATTGGGCCGCGATAAACTTGTGGCTCAGAATTTTATAACTTCTTCCAATGTGGCCCAGAGAAACAGAAATTTTGGACACCTCTGGTCTAGAGTGAGAGAGTTATATTAGCGGTCAGGTATACCTTAGGTTGGATGACGGTATGCAACGATCATTCTGGACCATGGAAACTGACTGGCTGTCACAGGCTTATGTCTTCTACCGGCTTCTCCTCGGACAGACTGGGATGGGAGACACTTGTAATCAGACCTTCCTGATGATCGCGCGGAAGGACGATCGCCCTGAACTTCCCGTGATGATCGTTTTTATACGATCGTCGTTGGCACTGAATTGATTGATCGTCGTTCACTCGTTATGCTGACTAATTAACAATCGGACGATGAGTGACTTGTCTTTCTTCCTTCCTACCTTGTGGATGTGTAAAATTCGACATCCGATCTATTTCCGTTATAACTTGCAATAAATTATTTTTTTCATCCTCTAATGTAAAAATATGTTAAACTCAAAAATTTACGCCCTGTAAATTCTCGGGCTCACATTATGTTGCCCACGTATCATACAATCATTATTTAAGGCTTGAAAATAAACAGATGACGGGTCATGATGACACACCCCCTCTTACAAATTAACGCAGACGTTAAAGGTCGCTGCAAGTTACCATGACCCTACAGAGCAATTATCTCTTAATGCGTTCTGAGAAACTAAGTAATGGCCATACGTTTCTATAATAACAATAAATTTAGGAAGCTACTGTGAGTCACATCGGTAAAACTTAATTATTAACGATTCAGCAGATCATAAAATAGGGGGTGCAGGTCAAAATGGGTAATGCGACCTCATACGGGTTTAATTAAATAGGTGGCTGGAAAGACTTTCTTTTTAAAACGAAAAGTACAGGGTCAAGCCACTACTAATTTAAAACGAAGAGCATACATTTTTAATTAAATAAATTAAAAATACAAGCCGGAGTTTTGACGTTGTGACAATACGTAATTGCTCGTTAAAGTTTCATATTTTAATGTTTTTATATAATAATTTATAAATAACGAATAGTGAAGGTAAAAAATTATATGTTTTTCTTTTTACTTGTTTACTCTTTATTTACATTAAAATACAGTAGACCCCCTATAACGCGAAGATACGTTCTTCGTTATACGAATTTTGCGTTGTAGGAATCCTTGGGCTGTGATTGGCTCACGTATTTGACACGTGTGAAGTTTACGGACTACGGCTGTTTGAAAGGTTTTCTTCCATAAAATTAATCGATTCTAGACTAATTTGACTTAACATTTCCAAAATACGTATATATTTTTTGGAAATAATCTGTATAAACTACGCTATAAACAAAAAATTGTAGGATTACTTACCGAGTGTGCACCATTCGACATCGCCGTTGTTCAAGCTTGTTTTCGTCGCGGAACAGCGCAGCAATTCAATTCAATTCAATTATTTTATTAATGCATAAAAATACATGTCCAGCACCGCTAGGCATAGCTGGACATGAGTTACAGAAAATAGATTGCAAATAAACAATTTCACATAACTACGTAAACGCGGACAATATATGAACTTTGAAGTGGATACAGTAAGCAATGGGCAATTAGTGAATACAATGCAATAGTACATATGATATATGGAATTTACAAAGGGACAAAACGTGACAGTATAACCGTAGAATAGGCAAATACAGTTGTAGAATGATTAAGCATATATGAAGTAACAATTAATTGTTGATATTTGAGCAACATAACATATACAATGGAGAGCATATAATATACAATGAATAAATGGTGGAAACAAAATACAAAGAATAGAGTACACAGTACTGATAAATACGCCAATAAATGTAATAGCATTAGCAGGAAGAGAGACTGTACAAACTGAATTACGTATTACCTAGAAGTTGAGTTACTAGTGGGGACGTTAGTCCTCCTGTTGTACTGGTAGATGAGTTGTACAAATTGGTTGAAGGTGTCCATATCGTTTATCAGGTCACTCAAAAACTCGTGATTATTATTTGGCCAGTGGCCATGCTTGTGGTTGATGAGGATGCGAAGCTGTGATCTCTCAGGCTCCAACATGGCACAGTCTAGAATGTAATGGAGGCTGCCATCCTGCTTATTACAAATAGGGCAGAGGCCACTGTTTTGTGGGTTGACAAAACGCTTAAGGTACGAGTGAAAGCGGCCGTGGTTGGTCAGAAATTGCGTAAGCTGAAAGTTGGGTGTGATCCATCTATAAGAGTATATTGCAGAAATATCTGGAAAAAATTTATATGTAATATTTTGATTTAAGTCCCAGTCGTTTTGCCAGTTGGTGTGAAGCTTGGTCCATAGTAGCTTTTTGATGGTATGTAAGTTAAATTTACTGTAGTCTATTGGTAAGGTTTTAGTCAGTGGCCGCAGATTTGGGGTACGTTCGTAAAGTCGAACGAGTTAAACGAGAATGACGTCATCGTTATTCTTATTTAGTTAGACTTTTCGAACGATTCGTTTATAACTAAATGGCTGTTTCTAAAATCGAAGAAATGAATGTTGTTAGTGCAGCCTTTTCCGAAATATTTTTCTTAAATTTATTCGGGNACCAGTAATTTTTTTTATAATTATCAATAGTAAGTGAAGTTCT
Source organism: Centruroides sculpturatus (assembly GCF_000671375.1). Classification (NCBI taxonomy): domain Eukaryota; kingdom Metazoa; phylum Arthropoda; class Arachnida; order Scorpiones; family Buthidae; genus Centruroides; species Centruroides sculpturatus. Next base: position 130,383 of record NW_019385676.1, on the reverse strand, counting down.
TATAGAATATAAAGTTAAAACAAGCATTTTAATACACCAAAAAGTAAATTTTTACATCCTACTAGGTATTGTCTACAACAGTGTTTTTCAACCTTATTGAATACACGACTCTTTACAAGTTAAAAAATTTTGGCGACGCCTTGGGCAATATTAAAACTATATCAGTGATTTAAAAAAGTACGTATTTAATTTCATTTCTGTTGAAACCTAAACATCGATTATAAAACCAATTGTACTGTAAAATAAACCAGCCCAGCCTATTCAATGAAATTGTACTTTTTTGTCTTGTAGTGTAGGACCTACAAACACTAGTCTTTTTCTTTTACCCGCGACTCCCGTGTAAGGCTTTGCTACTCCTCTGGGGGTCCGTCCCACAGGTTAAAAAACACTGGTTTACAAAAACAAAACTGAGCTCCGCGGTATAGCTTGTATTGTTACGGCATGAGCTGAAAACATGAATGTGTGTGATCCATTTCTAAGGTTTTGTCTGAAGCAGTTTAAATTTTGTAGGGTTTAAGGACGTGAATTTCTCGTCCTCCGAAGTCCAGCGTCATAACCGACAAAAATCGCGAAGAAATATTTAAAACAACCACATGTAACCCCTGCGGCCTACCAACTTTAGCAACCAGTTGAATCACGCACATATTTAGCTGCAGAAGAGACATGTACGTGCTTTCAAATTTTGATTTCTCTGAAAATATCGTCTTGCAAAAATATAAACACAGTCTGATACAAAATGGTACAGGCACTGTAAAATAATTACATCAATAAAAAATGATAAACACTTTAGCAAACAGTAGAAGAGAGTTGACTATAAGTGTTTTATGACATTGTAAAATAATAATTTTATCAAAACAAAAAAACACTAATAAAATAAAAAAATAAATTAATTTATATAATGCTGTATAAGATATACTTAAAATTATGTTAAAATTATTAGCAATAACAAGCTGTTATTATAATTTTAATTTTATAATATTTAGAAAAAGTAAAACGTCTATCTATCTACCTTCTCAGCAATACTAGCTATTTAATAATAAACCACACACACCTAATTTGTAGTTGCCGAGCTATTTTCTTTATGCAAACGTTTTCGGCCAATTTGTATAGGCCATCTTCAGGTAAAACGTCTATATGAAAATTCGTTCATTTCAAATTGGGCAATGAAAAATTAAAAATATCGCCAATTATTTCGCCTAACCGAAAAGTATGATGTATGGGAGCATGCCACTACTAATTAGTTAAGTGCATATATATTTAATTAAATTAATTTTTTAAATTTGATCGAATTTTGCAACTCGTTATTTTGACGATGTCGCACTCGATAATTCTTCGTTAATCTTAGTTTATTATAAGAATCATTTCCATGTATCACCGCATATCTATATATCTATATCTATCTATATGTATATATGTATATATATATATATACAGTAGAGCGTTGTTTATCCGAAAGTCGGTTATCGGAAACGTCAGTTATCCGAAAGAATTCCAGTTGGCAAATTTAAATTTTCGCTAGTGCTGTGGCGCTGCAATCTTTGGCTATGTCTTGAGCTGCTCCATTTGTTTACGTTTTGGATACTAAATTAACTTCTGAAGTATAATTTTTTATTATTTTTATATTTTTTAATATATTTATTTTGTTTGTACAAAATAAAAAAATAATTTTTAACGATACAATAGTC
>NW_019385676.1:115479-125662 GCF_000671375.1 Centruroides sculpturatus | reverse complement strand
TCGAAGATATGAATGTTGTTAGTGCAGCCTTATCCGAAATATTTTTCTTAAATTTCTTCGGGTGGACAGTTATTTCAATCATTTCATCTTTTAATTCACAATTTAAACACTCGAGTAGATTTAGAAACATCGATTTCGTCGGCCGCCATTTTCTTAACGAAGTGAACTAACTCTTTCCTTCGTGAACTTCGTTAGAGTTTCGTTCGAAACGTCATCACCGCAGAGCATGCGCACTGAGCGAGACTACTACTTTTCGAACGATTCGTTACTAACGCGTTTAACTCGTTCGACTTAACGAACGTACCCTTGGCCAGGGCATCTGCCCGCTCGTTCCCGGTGTTGCCCTGGTGGGCTTGTACCCAGGTAATACTGATAGAGTTATCAGTGTATTTGACGGCCTCGTGGATTTCTTGTGCAATGGGGTGGAGAATCTTGCGACGAAGGAGGGAAATAGCAGAGTTACTGTCCGAATGGAGTGTGACGTTCAGGTTATGGTAGTTCGCGGTGCACCACTTGATGGCCAACTTGATGGCAACCAGCTCTGACTGGAAGACAGAGCAGCTGCCATGCAAGCAGGCTCTGTGATGAAAGATCTCCATCTTGTTCTGATAGGCGACAAAGCTGCAGCCCACATTATTATCACTTTTTGACCCATCAGTATAGATGTTTATTGAAGGCTCAGAATGAGAGTTGTGGGAGAGTTTAGTTAACTCGTTCGGCTAAGGTGATTTGCAAAAGTCAATTTGACGCTCGAGCATATCAGCCCGAATTATACCTGTACTGGTGAAGATGTCGTTGCCCCACTTGATGTTCCATGTGTCGCTGAATAGCTTGATGACTTTGTCAATCGGAGGCTTTTTACATATTACTTGAAGGCTGGCATTAGGGGTGGTACGGTATGCCTTTGCGATGTGAAGCAGGGCTGTCCGCTGGGCGGAGATGAGCCTTCGACGTGGGTGGGATTTGGCAGCAGCCTCTCCCCAAGTACCGCACCCATAAGTGATGATAGGGACGAAAATTGAATCGTAAATTATACTCATAGCTTCTGAGTTTAGGCCCCAGCTATTTTTGGCCACCCTGGTAAAGGAGTGGAAAATGAGGCTGACCCTGTCACAGATATACTTGATGTGCTGTTCCCAGGAGAGATGGTAATCTAGTGTGACCCCCAGTTATTTTAGGATTTTCTCAATTTTAATTGAGTGACCGTCCATTTTGATGGTTGGAGTTCTTCTGTAGAGATTGGGCTTGCGTGAATTGGTGAAAATAATACTCTTAGTTTTATGGGGGTTGAAATGTAATTTGTGGCGAATGCCCCAATGATGGATGTTATAGAGGATACTAGAGGCCTTCCTTTCAAGATCTGCTCTGGACGAGCCGCCTACCAAGACCATTACATAGTCCGCATAGGCGGTTAGGAAATCTTGGCCAAATGTGCAGTTAAGAAAGTAATTAAACGTGATATTCCATAGCAGGGGGCCGCAGACAGAGCCCTGCAGGCAACCCCTGGCAACGGTTTTTTGGTGAGAGAGATTGCCGATATTGAGAATAGCTTTCCTGTTGTTTAAGTAGTGGCGGATAAGATTGAAGAGGTTGGTGGGGCAGGCTACGTTGTTGAGCCCCTTGAGGATCAAGGGCCACCAGACGCTGTCAAACACCTTCTCAATTTCCAAGCTTATGTCTAAGACATATTTGTACTGGTTGAAGAGTTGACGAATATTGGTGGTGACATTATGGATTGCGTCATTAGAAGACCTTTGGTGCCTGAAGCCAAATTGTGCCCCGTGGAGCCTATCCGTTGCTTCCACGTGCCAAGTTAGCCTTGTGGTAATTAATTTTTCTAACACTTTACCCAAAATGGGAAGGAGCGAAATCGGCCTGCACGTGGACAAGCCAGGTTTAGGAATAGGAACCAGCTTGGCTACCTTCCACGCTTCCGGGAAAATGCCATGCTGCAGGCAGATGTTGTAGATATGCAGCAGTTGAGTAGGGAACAAGTCCCAGAGCTTTTTCACAACTTTTGCTGAGATGCCATCAATGCCAGGAGCTTTGGTAGCTGGAAGCTCACTGATTTTCTTATCCACCTCATGCTGTTCATAAGGAGAGGTGTTTGGATTGTTTATGTTATGGTAGTCTGCTTTCCTGATATCTTGTTGCCATGTGTCATCATCCGCAGGGTTGTCATCGAGGCAGAAGGTGTTTATTTTTTTCTTCATGACGTTTGTTAAATTATCATTGTTACTAGTTTCAAGGATGTGACTTCTTTTTAGCTTGCCTGTGCAGAGTTTTGTTATATAGCCCCAGGGGTTGCTGGAGGCTTTTGTACAGTAGCTCCTCCAAGAGGTGATCTTTGCATTTTTTATTTCTTGCTTATAAATCTTCAGATTCTGTAGGTATTGTTCTTTGAGGTGGCTGCGTTCTGGTTCGTTTCTAGAATTTTGATATTTCTTCCGGAGGTGTCTAACACTTTTGCGCATATCGGAGAGCTTTGCATCCCACCAGGGGACAGCTCTGTGGCGACAAGAGGTACGAGGAATGAATAGATTGCAGGCGGTGTTAATGTTTTCAATAGAGCTGTCAAGAAAATTACTGGTGTCATTGAAATCACTGGGGTTGTAAGTGGTGAGTTTTGTCCGAAGGAAGCTGGTGAGGCCATTTCAATCAGCACGTGATAAATTATAACGTAGTGGAAGGTCGGTGTTACCAGTGGTATTTACATTATTTATCGTAAAGTGAGGGTAGGCATGTTCACTGAGTGAATCCTCCTGTAGGACCCTCCAGCCCGTGACGAGATTAGAGCACTGAAATGAGGCAGCAGTAATGTCGATCCAGCTGTGGCCCCTAGAACTGTAGAATGTTGGTGGGGGATGTAGATCATTTATGAGAATTAAGTTATTGGTGGCAAGAAAATCACCTAAGGCAGTCCCTCTGTCGTCCAGATGCTCGCCCCCCCCAGGCAGGGGAGTGTTAATTGAAATCACCAACAAGGAGAAGGTTATTGTACTGAAGGTTGTTGATATTGTGTTGGAGATGGTCCAAAAAGCTGTTAATATTGTTATTGTAGTGACAGTAGACGTTAATGATAATGAAAATGCTGTTATTTATAGTTGTCCCAATGCACACAATGTGCTCATTGCTGTGTTGGCTGTGAAGAAAAATTGGAACGTTTTTGTTGTTCATGACAGAGATAGCCCAGGGATAGTTTGTTGTTCCTTTTATGACAGTAGTGGATGTGGGAAGACATGCAGGGATGTTCCTTTGACAATATGGCTCCTGAATAAAAATAAAGTCGTATTTGTTGATGTTGGCAGTTAAGAGAGAAGTGTCATTAATGCCTCTGCCCAAGTTGATTTAGAGAAAACTTATTTGTTGTTGATTATTCCGAGCCATAATTGGTTCTGGAGATGTTTAGCTTGGTTTTTTGATAGACTGGGCAGCAGCTGTCTCTAGCATTATGATCAGTGTTGGCGGATTTCTCGTGAAGGCAGTTGCAACAATCTGGTTTCTTTTCTCTGTTAGGGCAAACTTTAAATGAATGTTCCTGGTGGCAGTGGCTACAAGTATTTTTAGTATGGGCACAGTTTTTTGTTGAATGCCCATAAGTGCAGCAACAGAAGCACTGCAGGACTGGGCAGAAGTCACCCACCCTGCAGTGGGACCTTTCGATATTGATTTTTCCGATCATTAGCAGGTACTTTCGTAATTTAGGTGCTACTTCTAGAACATGATTTTTAAATTTAGTTTTTTTTCCCAGTGGTAAATTTTATTCGAAGTTGTTGACCAAATTCCTTTTCAGAGAATGTTTCTCGGATGAGGTCGTTCTGATCGTACATGCATTTTAGAATGCACTCATTTGTCTTATGGTTGGGGACAGAGTATAAAATCATGTGAGTCTTCTTTTTCTTAGGGAGCCTAGTACTGACGTCAGAAAGTTTTTCCCTAATGCTAATTTCAAGGTTGGCTATATCTTCTTGTTTTTCGAGGTCAATTGCAACACCTCCACCAGCGATCTTTCTAATACGATCGACGCCAATTTTCAAGGCTGAAGGCTGGATTTCCATTTGCAGCAGTTTCTGAAGTTTTTCACTAGTGCTGTTTTCATCCTTGCTGTAAACCAGCAGGACATTATTGGAAGCTGCACGAGTTGCTTGTTTTGCTTTATAGGGCATGTTTACGTTAATACCTGATTTTAGCACTGTGCTATATAATGGGTGGGTAAAAGCAGTTGTCTTTGCTGTCCCCATGGTGTTTAGCTTTTCTAGGATATTATCCTGTTTTTCCAAAATTTTGCTGTCCTTCTTGTCTTCTATTAATTGGTCTAGCTTAGCAGAAATTTCTTCTAGTTTTTGTATACCAGTGTGGTTGGTAAAAATGTCTATTATACGTTCAACGCTTCTGATGATATATTTAGGATGTTGCTGTTTGCCAATTTTGGCGTCTTTATTATTAGCCAGATAATCCTTGATTTCGTATAAGACCCTCGAATGCAGCCTTCCGCTGGTTGGTAGTATTTAAAAAATTGTCCTCAGACATGGTTGCAGATAAGACCCAGTGTGGGTCAGTTCCCACGCCTACATCAGATGCGTGAGGAAAATGGAAATGCCCGGCCAACACACTAGTTTACGACTGGCACCAAAAATTATCAGCTATGCGTAAACTGAAGTACAAAACAGAAACAAAAGAGCAGGGATACTCACTGCGAATATTTTACTTTGTAATCTGAAGGAAAATGTTCCGTGGAAGGTCACTGTGATGAGCCGCCAAAGAGAAGTTGCACGTTCCCTTGGTGAAAACTCCAGGAGTTGAGGCACCGCCGAATGGCTGCACCCACCACGTGGTAGGGAACAAAGCCCTTTGTCCAGCGNATCGAAATATAAATCGTTCTTCCTAAAAAATGATTTTTATAATAATAAATTATAAACCTTATAGAGATTATTATGAGATAAGCAGTGTTGACAGTCTCAGTGTATAATTCTTCTGCTTTCTGGTTTGATAGTGTTCCTTCGGAGATTTCTTCTATCCGATAGAGGAGGTGTTGAGCGTATTGTTCGAATCAGATTCGGCTCCTGTTCGACCTGAGCTGGAAATTGTTGCTTGTCGATTCGAGGATTTGATCGCATGAAGCGGAGTAACGATATTTCTTTTGATCGGTTGGTCGATTTTTTTTACCTCTTTTCTTTTTGGGTTTTCTCCGCGAACAAAAGTGAATTACTTTTCCGTTAGGCAGAAGAATTCGCTTGTCATCACCGTCGAACATGAAATTTTCTTGCTCGAAGAGGTCCTTTCCGATTACGCCCTCACATGGTAATGCGACTTCGGGCCTTACTATTTTACATGACACGGGAAACTTGCGTCCTCTTATTTGAAGGTAGGCATTTCCCGACCGATTGTTTGGATTGATTCACCTTTCGAACTCTTTATCTTCCCTCTTGATCCGAATTTGACTGGATCTTTGCTCTTAATTCTATTTGCTACTTCCTTAGATATCAGCGTGTCGTTTACGTTAAGATTTACGATGGATTTGAACGGTACATTATTCACATACCCTAAAATGATGGGTTTCTGCTTCACTTGGATCTTCGCTGTTCGAATGACGCCGTTCCACTTGTCCTCATCCATTGAGAAGGAGTTTGATTTGCGAATTTGTTGAATCTGTTCAATTTTGTTCAATTTTCGACGTCTTCTCTCCTGCCAGTCTCGAACTTCTTTTCAATAATTGGGCCGATTTCTTCTGAAGATTTGCTAATTTACTTTTAAGGACGTCAATCTCCTCTGTTAACTTTTCTAAATTGTCTTCTGAGAGGGCGGTGAACCTTCTATCTTCGGAGGATTTCCTTTAAATAGTTCGTATGTTCCCGCGAAAATGTGTCGTTAGTCCTTCAATCCTTTCCTCACTTATAGCGGCCTTCAGTGCTTCATCAAAAGTCATCGGTTCTCAAGAAATTACTCGTTGTCTTATTTTTAAGCTGATCCCGTTTAAAAACTGAGTCTTTAATCGTTCGTCCAACTCCTTTGCTTGTATGCGTTGGATAATAGCAGTTTCAGCAGCATCTACTTTTTCATGCCTTATTTCTACTTCTGCTGCAAGGGCTTGTAACCAAACCGCGTATGTTGTAATGTCCTCATCCGGACGCTGAAAACAGGCATAAAATTTGTTTAGACTGATTGGGAAATGTTCTTTGTCAAAGCGTTCAATCAGAATTTTCGTAAATTCGTCATAGTCTTCTACTTTCTTTATGCGGCTATCATTTCTAACGAATTCTCGAACGATTCCGGTTAGTCTTAATTTGGTTATCACTAACATCTGTACTTTTGTCCAAGCAGCTAGCTTTGCTATATCCGCCAATGATTCGAAAAACTCTGTTATGCGTGGATTCTCTGGCTTGTTGGAAAATCTAGGCAGCAAGGGGACTAAACCACTTAGTCCTCCGAGTGTAGCGAGCGGATTTTCGTTTTCCATTCTAACGCTAATATATACTAGAATCCTTTATCTAGCGTAATTTTGGAGTATTTACACCTCACAAAATTGTCTCATAAAAACCTGTCTACCGCGGACAAAACCTGCGTTCCGAGGACACTGTCTACGATGGACAAACCTGTTCTATACACCCTACTCCTGTGACACTAATGTGAGATAGCAGTGGGTCAGGGGTTAATCTGGTACAGACCACTTAATCTGCACAGGCTGGTAAAGCCCGATCTCGGAGTCGTTGGGATGGATAGGAGGGCAAATCGAGTGGGGAGTGCGTCGGTAAGTCGACAGGTTTTCTCAGATAGACAGGAAACAGGTTTAATAAATAACAAAATAAAGGTTTATTCTTTAACTAAAGTTAATTTACAGGAGTATATATAAGGAAGTTACAGACTTAATGCTTAAATGCGGATAACACAAATCTAACTGTAATGGCGATCTAACTAGTCACTATGCTGCGGGAGAGAGTTTACAAAGGTACTAGAGCAGGGGTGTTTAACCCGCGGCTTAAGGCAAGTTCCAATGCGGCCCAATAAACGTGTAAACAAAACCCATAAATTTTTATTTATTTATTTATTTCAACGGCATAAACCTCAAAAAATTTCACAAAGCCCTAAACCTTTATAAATATTTTATTTTTTAATAGAAAGGAAATATTTTTAAATGCTTGAAATGTGTGAATGAGGAAGGAATACTAAATAAAGCTGATGTCGTGACTCAAAGGATTATAGCCACGAATTCGGGGAAAGAAGAGAAAGGGAAAAAAATAAAAAGAATTGAGAAAAGTTGAAAAATTAAGGATCAATATTTGCATAACAGAAGGTCTATTTAACCATTTCACTTTATTATTTTTTTACCTTTCTGTCTTTTCTCCGAATTAAGGTCTATAATCGTTCAAATACCAACTCTAGCTTTATTTAATACTCCTTTCCTCGTTGAAAGATTTGGCAACTTTGCGCCAAATTTGGCTACTCTTTTTCAGTTTGGCATAAAAAATATCACTTGGCGCATTGGCTACATTTTGGCCTACATATTATTTATAAATATATTTGTTGAATAAAAATGCACTTTAAAATTGTGTTTCGTTGTTTTTTTATTAATTAAAGACCCAAATAAAACAAATATTTGTGTTTTTCAAATATATTTTTGTTTTTCTTCTTCATAATAAATAAATTTATCTATTTCTAGATAAATTTATTTAGTTAAGAATATTTCTAAGTAGAAATTAAAAGTGTCTGTAGAAGTAATTTTTTAAAATATCCTTTTTCGTGATAAAGTTTTAAGACTTATTACTATAATCTAAGCATGTAAATCCTTAAATATACTTGTATATTTAAGGATTGGGCCGCGATAAACTTGTGGCTCAGAATTTTATAACTTCTTCCAATGTGGCCCAGAGAAACAGAAAGGTTGGACACCTCTGGTCTAGAGTGAGAGAGTTATATTAGCGGTCAGGTATACCTTAGGTTGCATGACGGTATGCAACGATCATTCTGGACCATGGAAACTGACTGGCTGTCACAGGCTTATGTCTTCTACCGGCTTCTCCTCGGACAGACTGGGATGGGAGACACTTGTAATCAGACCTTCCTGATGATCGCGCGGAAGGACGATCGCCCTGAACTTCCCGTGATGATCGTTTTTATACGATCGTCGTTGGCACTGAATTGATTGATCGTCGTTCACTCGTTATGCTGACTAATTAACAATCGGACGATGACTTACTTGTCTTTCTTCCTTCCTACCTTGTGGATGTGTAAAATTCGACATCCGATCTATTTCCGTTATAACTTGCAATAAATTATTTTTTCATCCTCTAATGTAAAAATATGTTAAACTCAAAAATTTACGCCCTGTAAATTCTCGGGCTCACATTATGTTGCCCACGTATCATACAATCATTATTTAAGGCTTGAAAATAAACAGATGACGGGTCATGATGACACACCCCCTCTTACAAATTAACGCAGACGTTAAAGGTCGCTGCAAGTTACCATGACCCTACAGAGCAATTATCTCTTAATGCGTTCTGAGAAACTAAGTAATGGCCATACGTTTCTATAATAACAATAAATTTAGGAAGCTACTGTGAGTCACATCGGTAAAACTTAATTATTAACGATTCAGCAGATCATAAAATAGGGGGTGCAGGTCAAAATGGGTAATGCGACCTCATACGGGTTTAATTAAATAGGTGGCTGGAAAGACTTTCTTTTTAAAACGAAAAGTACAGGGTCAAGCCACTACTAATTTAAAACGAAGAGCATACATTTTTAATTAAATAAATTAAAAATACAAGCCGGAGTTTTGACGTTGTGACAATACGTAATTGCTCGTTAAAGTTTCATATTTTAATGTTTTTATATAATAATTTATAAATAACGAATAGTGAAGGTAAAAAATTATATGTTTTTCTTTTTACTTGTTTACTCTTTATTTACATTAAAATACAGTAGACCCCCTATAACGCGAAGATACGTTCTTCGTTATACGAATTTTGCGTTGTAGGAATCCTTGGGCTGTGATTGGCTCACGTATTTGACACGTGTGAAGTTTACGGACTACGGCTGTTTGAAAGGTTTTCTTCCATAAAATTAATCGATTCTAGACTAATTTGACTTAACATTTCCAAAATACGTATATATTTTTTGGAAATAATCTGTATAAACTACGCTATAAACAAAAAATTGTAGGATTACTTACCGAGTGTGCACCATTCGACATCGCCGTTGTTCAAGCTTGTTTTCGTCGCGGAACAGCGCAGCAATTCAATTCAATTCAATTATTTTATTAATGCATAAAAATACATGTCCAGCACCGCTAGGCATAGCTGGACATGAGTTACAGAAAATAGATTGCAAATAAACAATTTCACATAACTATGTAAACGCGGACAATATATGAACTTTGATGTGGATACAGTAAGCAATGGGCAATTAGTGAATACAATGCAATAGTACATATGATATATGGAATTTACAAAGGGACAAAACGTGACAGTATAACCGTAGAATAGGCAAATACAGTTGTAGAATGATTAAGCATATATGAAGTAACAATTAATTGTTGATATTTGAGCAACATAACATATACAATGGAGAGCATATAATATACAATGAATAAATGGTGGAAACAAAATACAAAGAATAGAGTACACAGTACTGATAAATACGCCAATAAATGTAATAGCATTAGCAGGAAGAGAGACTGTACAAACTGAATTACGTATTACCTAGAAGTTGAGATACTAGTGGGGACGTTAGTCCTCCTGTTGTACTGGTAGATGAGTTGTACAAATTGGTTGAAGGTGTCCATATCGTTTATCAGGTCACTCAAAATCTCGTGATTATTATTTGGCCAGTGGCCATGCTTGTGGTTGATGAGGATGCGAAGCTGTGATCTATCAGCCTCCAACATGGCACAGTCTAGAATGTAATGGAGGCTGCCATCCTGCTTATTACAAATAGGGCAGAGGCCACTGTTTTGTGGGTTGACAAAACGCTTAAGGTACGAGTGAAAGCGGCCGTGGTTGGTCAGAAATTGCGTAAGCTGAAAGTTGGGTGTGATCCATCTATAAGAGTATATTGCAGAAATATCCGGAAAAAATTTATATGTAATATTTTGATTTAAGTCCCAGTCGTTTTGCCAGTTGGTGTGAAGATCGGTCCATAGTAGCTTTTTGATGGTATGTAAGTTAAATTTGCTGTAGTCTAT
>NW_019385676.1:96959-112506 GCF_000671375.1 Centruroides sculpturatus | reverse complement strand
CGACCCAAGAAAGGTAGTTTCTGTTCTTTTGTTTTAGAGAAAATCTAATATTAATTTTTTCCGCAAAAGTTTTATCAGTATAAAGATGTACGAAGCACACGTTTTGTTCATAGATATCCTGTATTAATTCCTCTTTCACAACTGCTTTAGGAACAGATGCAATTTTCATTAATGGAAGTCGCTTTTTTGGTAAACGAGAGTTTAATCCGGGAACCTGTTGAACAGACTCTTTAAAGTATTCAACTTCATCTTTATGATTTAAGTCAACAGCAATTCCCCCATTTTTCAGTTTCCGTAATCGGTTAACTCCTACACCAAGGATATGTGGTTTCACATGATTGGTTAAATAACTTTTAGTTTGTTCGGAAGTGGCACCCTCCTGATCACTGTATACTAAAACTGTATGGGTCTGCAGAGGCGGTTCATGTACATTTGAGATTGGTTTAATACCTTTTTTGAGAATGTCTCTGTAGCTGGGGGCACTATCTTTTTCTCCACCAAGGATTTCATTAGAAAATTTTTTTTTAAGATTATTTACAGTTTCTTGAATGCCCGTTAAAATTTCCATTGTTTTGTCATCTTGAGTAACCCTCAACTCTTTCAAATCTTCTCTAGTAGTAAGTACAGAAAATTTTTGATCAAAGTACTCTGTTAAACTATTTTTCTTTATGAAGGTTTCCGCCAATTGGATTACCCGATTGAATTGTGTCAATATGTATGAGGAATGACACGCAACTCCCAGCTTAGCATTTGGATTGTCCAGAGAATATTTTTTAAATTCCTCAATAATGTCATTGGCATTATCATGAAAAAGTTTTAATTCTGATTCCATTCCAATCATTACAGACATCAATATAATCAAAATAAATCTATTGTTCTGAAAGCGTGCTCAACGTCTTCCTCTTCTTTAGAGGAGTCCAAAAATATATAATATTGCCAGTAAATTATTATTATAAAACGAGAAAAACGTCACTTCCGTTGAAAGTTCCAGAAGCTTCGAAAACAAAGAGGTTACTATGGAGATGATCAGTGAAGAATGAATGTTGAAAAGTTCAAAATAACTAGAATTATAATATTTTAAAAACTATAAACGTAAGAGTGTGAAATTTGCATGATAATTGACATTCCATATCTTCTAAGAGATGATCAAACATTTTTTTAAGAAATAACCAGCCGGATGCCCGTGACAACACGATGAAAATATACCGGAAGTATGCAATATCTCCTTAAATATTGGGCCAAAAATCCCGAAATTTAGAAAGTGTACTCACGTAATAGTTGCGAATAAGTATCCTTGTTAATTTCCGATTAATCGGTTTCAATGTTCTGAAAATCGGATCTGATAATTCACAATTTTCAAAAACGGATAACTTCGAGAAGAATGGTCCAATCTTTTTAATCTTGATAAATTCTTAATCCTTGCGATAAACCATTTTCAAAAATATATAACACTGTGAACAAAAAATAAGAATTTCAACAAAGAACTCAATTTGAAAACAGAGCAAAAATTTCTGCATCCATTCACTCAGCTCAGTTTAGCGCCCTCCCTAACAGCGCAGCAAACCGCGGCCGCGATTTCAGATGTTATTTTTCTGCGAAAACTTCGTTTAACTTTGGAGACATCATTAATGTAAATAATTTTAATCGCCGTTGAATAAGAAATGTTTCTTTCACGACTTACGGTACCTAATTTACGTACTGTACAGACGATAGCTCGCCTAAACTCTCCGTAGCGTGGCGCTAGACGGCGGAAAATAGTTCGGCTGCTCTTCCAGGATGACGAGTTGGCGATGACGTTTTACCGCGTTTTACGCGTCCCTTTTAGCGTCTCTGTACGAATACTGATGCAATTTTTTCGCCGCGTAATAGGAATATACTTAATTGGAATTCGCGTTGTAGGGGGGGTCTACTGTATTTCAGACTTTATCCAAAATAACACATCAAATTATTTACGATAAATTCTCAAATATTATAGTAAACAATTTTTACAAATTAGTAATTTTAAGTGATATAGTCTAAATTTTAATATTATTCGAACTTGTAAAAAATTACACCATAGTAATTATAATTTAAAATTACTTAATGTTATTTTAATATTTGTAATTCATTAAAAATAATGAAATATTACATATTCTCATTTAAAATAATTTAAATATTATCTAGATACATGGGAATATGTAAATTATATGTAATCATCAATCATCAATATACTGTATATAATAAAGGTAAGTGTACATTGTGCGTGCCGCTAAAACTCAAAAATGAGTCTCGATACGATCAAGACAGTTATATAGTGTGGTAGCCCTCTATCATTCATCCATGAAAAAGGTTCTCGTTTTTACCCAAATGGAGTGCTGTTGAAGATATAAAAACTGGAAGTTTCGCTCTATAGAATTTTCTAGAACAGTTTAGAACATTCCAGAATGTTCTGGGATGTTCTGGAACGTTCGGGAACGTTCGGAAACATTTCAGAACATCAAGGATAATGATCTGGGATGTTCCGGAATGTTTTCGAACAAAACATTTCGTGGAACATTCCACGAAAAGTTACTTTCAGAGTGCTAAACTTCGAAATTGTTCTGTTTAATTCTGAAATTATCCTTAGTTACTAAGTTCATTTTTTCCAGTTTTTTTGCAATTATTTTAGATTCCAGGTGAAAAGCTCTGTTAACGTCTTTCATATTATTAACTTGTGTTTTTACATTTTGCAATTCAATGTTTAATAGAATGAATTTTTTTTAAATTAAATAGTATGTGGATCTCAGCGAATATCTTGTTATTCTGCTGTTCGAGTGTCTACTCCTCGTACGGTTTGAAAGTAATCTTGTATTTTTGGATATTTCACCACAATTAATTCACCTATATCATAATCTTATTCTTCAGGCAGAATTTCTTGACTGGACGTAATTTCAAATATATTTGTTTTTTTTTTTCTGTAGCTTTGGGAATGGCATTGCGCGGCCTTTTCTGCCCCTTCTTTTGCATATCTATATGGCCACTATATTGAGGTGATCTAGACAATTGTCCTGGATTAGATTCTATACCCAAAATAATCAATAAACTTAATACCAATAGCAAGGACAGTTTATTTTTATAATTTCACTTCAATTGAGGTTGCATTTTCCTCCAAAAACCAACCATTATCTCACGGTGTTGTGTCGACTATTCACTTAAGATTATCGCGCCAACACACACCTTCGAATGTCGAGACACCCGGAAACATAGAATATAAATAAGATCTTATATTTATTTTTCTGTATATGTTAGAAGCAACTTATTTTAATAAAAGCATACATGAATGTTTTGGCTGCAATTTTAAAAAAATTGTAAACATAAATTCCACTGTTGTCTGTATTACTCAGTATTGAGAATAGAAATAGAAAAATGAAAACTGAAAAAAAAAATCTGAAAACGATATTGAGAAGAGACTCTGACGAACTATATGGGTAATTCTAATGAAGACAGGAAGTCACGTTATTTCATTCACCCCGAAAGGTCTTAAATAGGTGACCGAAAAAGATTCTTTTGCTAAAAGGAAAAGTACAGGGGCAAGCCGCTACTAATTTAAAACGAAGAGCATACATTTTAAATTAAATAAATTAAAAATATGATTGAAAATTGCAGCCCTGCGTTTTGACGATATAACGATACATAATTACTCATTAAATTTTCATTTTTTCATGTTTTTATGTAATAATTAATAAATATAAAACAGTGAAGGGAATAATTATATATATATATATATATATTGTTTCGTTTTACTTGATTACTCTTTATTTACATTAATACATTTCAGACCTTATCCAGAATAACTCAACAAATTATTTATGATAAACTCTGAAATATTATTGTAAACGATTTCTACAAATTAATAATTTTAAGTGATATGAATTTTAATATTATCCTAAATTGTGAAAAATTACACCCACGTTCTTATAACTTTAAATTACTCAGAGTTATTATTTTAACATTTTTAATTCATTTAAAATAATTGAATATTACATATTCTCATTTAAAATAATTTACATATTACTTAGAAACATCGTAATATGTAAATTATATGTAATAATTAATAAATAAGAGATAATCAAGCATAAATGTGATATGTATTTTCTATTGCCAGATTTCTCTACGTTAAAATGTTTCAGATTTTTATTATAAATATCACAATAAATTATAATTAACAATATGTACAAATTAATAATAATTAATAATAGATATAAATTGATACAATTGTCCTAAATTCCGGAAAATTATAAACTGCTTTGTATAAATTTAAATAACTCACAGTTTTTATTTTAATATTTGTAACTCATTACAGTTAAAACAATCTCATAAAATATATAGAATTATTAAAATAATAAATAACCATATGAAAAAATGAGATTTTTAAATAACATAAAAACTAATTAAATAGGTTATAATTCTGACAAGTGTATGCATGTAAATAATAATCTTGATGTATTGTTTTTATACTGTACGTACGTATGTGTCTGTGTATGTATATATGTATTACTAAACGTGTAATCCTCCGAAGAAACTAATATAAATTTCCATTATTTTTATAGAAATACATAAGTATATATATCTGTAATCTTGTCACTGATGTAAGAAGGTTTTTGATATTTTAATTATTCTATATTAATAATTACGAATATTGTAAACTAAATATGAGTTTTCAGCCTTAAAAAATTGCTAACTAGAAAAGCATTATTAATGCATTTTAGAAAAATTTTATTGTTTGTTAATTTCAGATAAATAATGAAAAATAACAGTTAACTTGCATTACTGAACAGATTTCTATTTTTTCAGATAATTTTCCTTATCGTTCTCTTAAGACACATTCAAACCGCAAAATGAAATTGGATTGCGTAAGAAGAATTTTCTGCCGTATTTTTAAAAAATTAGGAAAAACGGTTGGACGGCATTCATATTACTTTATAATTTTACCGATAATTCTGTCAATTACACTCTCTATATTTATCAGAACATTAACTCCCAGTAAAACATTTAACGATATAATAACTCCTGATAGTGGAAAACTTTTTACAGTGAAGAAATTCATAGAAAATACATTCTCATATGACTCATCTCAATTTTCTGATCAGCTAAGAACTCCTGATATACCAAATTCTCTGATAATTTATCTGTTGGAAAAAGACAAAGGAAACATGTTTGAAAAAAATATACTTTCAGAAGTGAAATTGGTCGATGAAATCCTACAAAATATAAGATTAGAAACTGACGGAAAGACAATACAATATACAGATCTCTGCACACGTATACACAAAAAATGCTTTGAAAATCCTATTATCGAAGTGATTTCAGAAACGGGAATTGATTCCATACTACAAAAGAGAAAGAAACTAAAATACCCTGTAGATATAGATCTCTTGTCTTTCACTTATAAAGCCTATTTTATGAATTTAGGGGGTGTAACAGAAGATTATCACAACTTCGTAGAAAAAGTAAATGCCGTTTCTTTATTTTATGTAACTGATGAAAAAAATGAAGTGAAAAAGAAATTATTTATAAAATGGGCGGATCATGTTTGTGACACAATTCAAAAATATAATTTCACGTATATCAAAGCTGTTCCAAGTTTTGTTCCAAAGACAGAACAAGAGTTTCGAAAAGAATTTGATAGAACGAAACCAAAAATTGGAGGTTTGGTCGCAATTATGATTGTTCTTTCGATATTTCTCAATATGAGCAATAGCTGGATAAAAAGCAAACCTCTGCTTGGATTGGCAAGTGTGGTCAACGCTGGCTTGGCTGTATCGTCGTCTTTCGGATTAATGGCTGCATCGGGTGTTGAATTCACTTACTGGAATGCTACGATTCCATTTTTAGTTCTTGGTAAGTAAATCAATGTTGCTGCAAACGTACATTAGCGATAACGTTGAGATATTACGAATTTTGCATGTATTTCAGTTACCGAGATAGATGATGCTTTCGTATTAATAGCATGTTGGAGAACCACAGATCCCAGAGATGCGGTTGAAAAACGCATCGAAGTAACATATGGAGAAGCAGGAGTTTCCATTACTCTGACTTCACTCACTAATTTCATTTCGTACTGCATCGGAATGATGGCTCCATTTCCTTTTATTCGAATATTCAGTTATTATACTGCAACTTGTGTACTTTTGAATTTTGTATATCAAATAACGTTTTTCGGAGGATGCTTGGCAATAAGTGGATATAGAGAAGAGCGAAATCTTCGTTCCAAAAAATTTGTCAGATGTGGTAAGTTGAAATTCATTTATAAAGAAAGATAACCTTTGTTAAAATAATTATTTTAATTTTTGATATATAAGATGATGTTTGAAAGATTCTTTTAGAATACAGGAGTAATATCTGTTATCTGAATTTTTTATTACATAAGTTTAGTTTAGTTAGTTCATATTATTACATCTGAAGTGCTTATAGAATGTTACTGTTTTAATGGCCTTTTGTATTATACTACAAATATTGTAATTAATATAAAATTTATATTTAATCGTGTGTTAATTATGCTGAATATAAATGTTTGTGGTTGGGAGAATGCAGAGAATAAATAAGTGACGGCGTGGTGATGAATATCAATAAAATGTTAGTATCCAATTTGTCACATATTGATTGATATTTAATGACATTTTTTTTTCATTATATTTGAACGCATTAATAATATATTCAAACAGCGTATACAAAGAAAAACAAATAAAAATACAGATCGTGATAGTGAAATACTTTCAGAAATTGTAAAACAATAAAGTATCAAAATTATTACACTTATGGTACTTTTTCTTTGAAATAGTTAATACTTGTCTCTTTCTGAAGCGAAAACCAGCTTTCGATATACTAAAAACCTTTAAAAAATATATAAATATAGAATGTAATTACTCATAAACTATTCATAGTAGTTTGCTACGATGAAATATTTTATTATTTTTTCCTGTTCAAAATGATTACGATGTTTTTCGATGTATTCCATTGTTTTCTTGTTATAAAATGTTAAATAACGCTCTACATACGAGTATGTAACATCTTTCTCTGCCGTTCCAACAGATATGTCTACATGAATTAAATAACAAATTCTTTAATAGTACTTTTGCAATAATGCGATTCCTTTGCCTAGACAATTATACAAATAAAAATCCATAATACGAACCTATAAAAAGATTAAACTAATGCCTAAAAATTATTATGAGATAATTCTATAAACATTAATATAATTTTTTGCCGCTTTTAAATGTTCTTAGTTTTACCTATCTCTGATACCCTTACGCTTACGAATGTAAACTGTTTCCATTATAGCTGAAAGAACAAAATATAGCCTACACCTTTAGTGGCAAACGGTTCTCATGAGTGCCCAAAGTAACAAGTCTAAAAATTTCATGTAACATGGAAACATGTGATTCGAATTATCACCTATTTTTCAAAACTTATTTCGATTATTCTTCGAATTGACCTTTATAAATCACCTTTATATTATGCATTCCAGTTACATCATATTTATTTAATTACTTTGGTATTGTTATTGAAATTCTAAAACCTCGGCACGCAATTATTTTAAAAAATAAGTATGCTTACTCTACATCACACCTGCACAAAACTTTTCACTATTTTGACTTACGTTAACATAATGAAACGTGTAAATAACAACTATATGTTAATAATAGATCAATACATTAAGAAAAGTGCTTCACTGCACATACTCGCTCAGTACTCGTTTATTACAAAACTAATATAATAACATAATAACTTTAGTTTGGTTTATTTACTATTTATTGCTAAAAAAATAATTTTTTGATTTAAATTAGAAAAAAATACCAGTTTTCTGCTACATTGTACAGTGTACATAAGATCGACTTATGTCATCACCTTCAATTAATTCTATGTAGAAATATTAGTTCGAACCGTAATCTATTAGTTTACTACCTATTGAAAATTTAAAAAAACAATTTATGAAATTTTATATAATATTTCTGATTTTTTAGTATGTTTTGCTTCATATTTAAATTTCAAACTTTTTCATTTTAGAACAAAATGATGTAGATAACGAGAATAATAACGCCAAAGAAGAAGAATTTACTATGACATATTTTAGAGATTCATTAGGAAAAATAATTTCCAATCCTATAGTAAAGATAAGTATTATTATAATTTACATCATTAACTTATCATTCGGAATATGGGGCACATTTCACATAGAGCATGGTATTAAGTATGAACGTTTATTTCCAAAAGACTCTCTAATTACAGAAGTTTACGGTATTAATCTAAAGTACTTTAGACGTTATTCATATCCGTTTCACATAATTATTAATGGAACGTTGGATTACTCAAATATAAATGTACAAAAATTGATAGAAAATCTGTTGACAAAATTCGAGAATCATCCAAATATTGCCGGAGAAGAATTCACTGTGTCTTGGTTGAAATTCTACAAAGAATTTCAGAAAAGTCCTGTAGCAAAATTTTCATTACAAGGCTACAATATGTCAAACAAGCAGGATTTTATCGATGGACTTCGCGATGTGTTCTTTAATATCCGAGCAGCTCAATCACTGTCTAATGACATCGTCTTTAATAACAACAAAACTGACATCTTATTCAGTAGATTTTTTATTATGGGAAAAAATTTGAATACTTCTTACACAGAGAGAGATACATTAAGAGATTTATTGAAAATTGCTGAAAAATCTGAAATTCCTGTACTTGTGCATTGTGTTATGTCAGGTCTTATCGAGCAAGGAATCATCATTGGAGAAATAATTCAACAATTGTTTTGGATTACTGCTATACTGATAACAACAGTTTTTCTATTGTTTGTACCGAATTTATCAGTCTCAATTACTGTTGCAATATCTGTGGTATCTGCAATGGTAGAAACATTAGGTTATATGTCGTTTTGGGGAGTCAACTTGGATATTATATCAATGATAAGTCTTATTCTTTGTGTGGGATTCAGCGTAAACTATCCTGCTCATATTTCGTATGCATATGTCATGTCACAATGCAAAAGACCAAACGAAAAGCTAAAAGATTCTCTATATCGTATTGGTTTTCCGATATTTCAAGGATCTTTGACCACGGGAATAGGAATATTGATTTTATATTGTGATGTATATTTTCTTTGCACATTTGCGAAAATTGTAATACTTGTTGCTATGGAAACGGCTTTTCATGCTTTGCTTTTTATTCCTGTTATTCTTTCTATCGTTTATGCTATTTTCAATTATTGATTAATTTGTTGTGAAGTGGGAAATTTTTATCTCATACTAATTTTTAAAAATTGTAGGTAAATAGGTTAAAGGTTGTGATATTTGTGTTTAGTAGTGATAGTAGAAGTAGTACTTCTTCCAATGATACGTAGCATAGTGGGCTGCAATTGTATTTCATCTGTTTTGATCTTGGGATAGTGCTTCATCTTACTACCATGCGAAGTATAACCGAGGTCTTCTCATGGTCGCTTGTCACCAACGGAACCAATTTCATGGCTAACCGATCCTATTATTTTTCATACGAAAAATTTGGCCGGCAAGTCGTACTCTTTTTGATGCTACAATGCTATGAAGTTTACACATCTCAATTTTTTTCGAGGATTTCTTCATTGGCGATATGATCTAAATATCTATTTATTAGAATTCGTTGTAAGCATCAATGTGGAAGATATCCAGCCTTTTATTAATGTTTCATGAAGCCTTCCAGGACTCACTAGCTTAAATAGCTATCAAAATCACAAACGGAATTTCGTTCTCAAAGAGATGGAAGGTGGATCAAATCTTGTTTATCCACCAGAAGACGGTCGCTGTCCTTATTATGAGGCACTTCCCATCCACTTTCGCTTTTCCATAGTGCGAAATAACACTACCTACTCGCGACTTTCTCCAATTGTTGTGATTCGACAACTACTTTTTGCGTTTGGGCAGAGATATATACACGCATAAATTTTCGATTTCGCTGCAGTTAATGTAAGATCAATTTTGTCTGCCCCCGACTGAATGTGGCTATGGCGTGCTGTAGCTATGTCCCACTTTTCCCAATAGGGCAATATCGACAACAAAAACCAAATTTCTAATACGATCCTGGTTAGACCAGAGGATGCCAGGCCTCTATACGCGCAGTGGGCTCATCTGCCTGCGCATAACGTAATGGAGGTCGAAAAGATAGAGGAAACGAGACAGAACAGAAACCTGCCAGACTCCAATTGTAATTTTTAAGAAGTCGGTTCTGCCATTGTCAGTATTGACACAACTACTTGAATGCAGATATAATGTCTTGAAAATAGTAAAAAAGTTTGCCGGTGCACCACACAGTTGCAAGATTCACCAGAAAAACTCGCAGTGAACACTGTCAAAATCGTTCCTGAAATCAATGAATATGAACCCCAATGAGAGTAGATACTCAATGCATTGATGATATTTCGAAGGGAGAAGTTCCGCTCGCTGCACGATCTTTCCGAAGTGAAATCCAGCTAGCTTCTTACGAAATCTCTGATCGAAGGCAGTCCGTAAGCGTCGAAGGGAGACCACACAATATGCCTATACAGGCACAGAAATGAGGGTGATAAATCTTTAGTTAGTACACTCGGATACATCTCCTCTCTTAATTAAGAAATTTGATTATAGTACTCTTTCTTTAATCCTGTGGAACTTACATTTCCAACATCTGTTAAATAATAGTTTTAACTTCTCCAACATGGTCTGCCCTCAGTGCTTTAAAATGTAAGAATTAATTTCGTCCAAACCGGCTGCCCTATTACTTTTCAGGTAGGCGATTGGAGCGACATGCGCCAATCGAGACCGGCGCACGAATGGGCCCTGCAGCACATCAAAATTTATATATTTAAAAACAGTTTTAAATTAGAGAATAGATTAAACAGTTTAGCGATCATGTCGTTTGAGCGTGAAGAAGCAAGCCAGTTGGATTTTGTTACTATTTTAGAAGATATAACAGAACAAAATCTTCGAAATATATAACATTTCTTTATAGATATATATTTAATAAAATTCAGTTATAATCATTCATCAAGACATTACAAAATTTTGAATGTCAAAAATTTATGTACTTATATTCATTTAAAAACATAGAAATACTAAAACATAACTATGTATGTTTATATTGAATAGAATTAGTTGTTTTTATAATTGGTACGAGTTTTTTAATTTAGCAATTTGTTTATTTTATGTTTCATGAGTTACGATTTTTATAATTGAATTTTGGATTTTGTTTTAAATAAATATTTAATATCTAATACTAATTAATAATCTACTAATAAAATCTAATAAATAATAATTATAATGTTATATAATATTTAATTAATATTAATATCGTTATTTAAAGGGGCCCGCAAAAAAAAATTCAATCGGGCCTGGCACTTATTGCATCCGACCAGCTCTTTAGGCTCTCAATCGCGAACCTCACTTTTTCAAAGGCAATATCACTAGTGTTCTCCCCGAAGCTCTTGATATTCAGGATATACGGGATGCCATGTTTCCTAAATATCGAAATCGTTTGAGACAGTCGGTTCCGTCTGATTAAATGTGTCCTGGAAATATTCCATTTACCTTCTGTTCTTATCATCTATAGCAGAAATGAATTCCGTTCTTATTTTTTATTGCAATGCAGTGTAATGATGACTGCGTTGCAATAAAAAATAGTCAGATCATTAATTATGCGGTATAGGGTTTTGGAATCATTCCAATTGAAAACCTCTTCCGTTTCATTGCCATTTCAATCTAACAGTTTGTTCTTGCTTTTCCAACAACTTTTCTTTACACGTCTATCTAACTCGGCATATCTTTGGCTTTTTTTCTCTATCTCAGCCATTGTTTTGGCCTGGTCACTTTTAGGTGTTGCAGCTCTTCTCTCATCAATTAGTTTCCACTAACGATCTTGAATATACTGATCCTTTTGTGTCCCTCAACGTCATCCAATATTTTACGCACATTCTGTGACAATGTATCTAAAATTTCTTTCAGTTACAGAAAAGATAAATTATTGCTCCAACTAGGGAAAGTAGATTTTGTAACTCTATAGTAAATGCTTCAGCAACGATTGGATCATTTAATTTTTTCTATCGCAAATGGTCTTTTTATCATGAGCTTTTTTTGATTTCGAAGTTTGAGCTTAATATTTGTCTTAACTAGGTAATGGTCAGATCCGATATCTAAACTTCTGTAAACCTGACATCTCGCATTGATGATTTCCTCGTTTTATTAATACAGATAAAATGTATCTTATTGAAAGTGTGTCTTTCTGGTGACTGCTAAGTTTTTTTTTTATGAATCAGCCGTTGTTGGAAGTATATGTTCAAAACACACATACCGTTGTGTTTACAAAAAGATTGCTGTTTCCGTAGCACTTATAATTTTTACATTAACGCTCAACCTTTAATGATATATCAGGTAAATATTTTCTAATATTTAAACTCGGTTTTTCAATTCCTCGGTTATTTGTATGTATAGAATTTTATTGTCAATATCTCAAATTATTGATTTAAAATATAAATTTACAGCTTAATCTATCACAGAAAAATTTTGTTGTAATGTATTTTTTAAAGCATTTATCCACTGCATAGAAGTTGTGTATTAATAGTTTATTTTTGTAATGGTTTATGTTATTATTATTAATTTGTATGAAAATATGCGTTTATATATGTAACCTGTAAGTATATGAAATTAAATTTTTATATCATAAAATATAGTAGTATTATGTTTCTTCTGTTCTCATTTGGTTCATTGAATGCTGTTATATTAATATGTAAGCAAACATTTTTCGTGATTGGATAGAGTGAAACATATTTAAGAGGTTTAATTTAATTCAATTATGAAAATGTGTAAAAAATTTATTAGGTAAATATACGTGGAACCATGTTACTGTTTTAAGGTTTTGGTGAGATTAAATATATTTAGATATAGATAAATTCGACTCATTGAGCTGCAATTTGGCAAAAATTGAAGACCTGTAAATTCCCACTGTTTGTCATTCTTTAATCTGGAAAAAGCAATTAGATAGATGAATGATTTGAGATGCTATGTGCATGAAACATCGATTAACTATAGTATAAAGGAACAGTTGGTAAAAACTGGAATTCACGTTATACTAATTTAAATTTCCTTGTTTAAGATGTTTGAGAGATGACCGAAACGACTATTTTGTTAAAGGAAAAGTATAATGTAGAGGAGAAGCCATTCTGAGGTGGCCAGCATACATTTTAAATTTAGTAAATATATGATATTTTTAAAAATTGCACTTTGGCATTGGGACAATGACATAAGAAATAACTGCTTGTTTGAAATGACTTTTTTTTTGCTATTTTGAAAACACGTTAAGAAAAGTGTTTTAAATCTTATTATTTAATTTCGTTTATAAAGGATTATTTATTTATAAAATAAAAATTACGTTATTTGTTTAAATATATTTAAATATAATCCATTAATCAATAGAAAACATTTAACATACTTTTATACGACTAAATTTATTTCTTGTGAAGAAATTCAACTGTAAACATTAAATACTACCGTTTAATAAACTTATTTCAGGTATTTTAAATTACAGTTTTAAGATTGTAGTTTTTCATTAATTGGAAGGCAGTGAAATGTGAAATTTTGGACAACCTTCTAATTAATTAGAAATTGAAATAAAATACATGAATTTTATGAAATAATATGTCTGCTTTAAATAGAAGAATTTTGAATAAAAAAACGAAAAAAACTGGTAAAAGTCACTTTCTTCTCAACGGAAGTACATCATCCTTTTTGTTTTCCCTTATCTCTTAAAAATTTTAGTCATTCTGGGAACTGTCAACTTCTCAGTAAAATTACCCTTTTTCCTGTTCACGTGGAAAATTCATGAGAAACAGAAAGAATTTTGAATTATTCGAAGAGTACACAAGAATATCCCAAGGAGGACAGACCTATTCCACATCGTCTCCTGACGGTCAACACCCAAAACCGAATCACGACGTTTCTACAAAATGAGTTATTTAGTTGGTAAAAATAGAGAAGAAATGTTTATTGATGTGCAATTGATGAATTGAATAAGATACGTACATTAATCTAGAACTATATCTCAAGAAGAAGATTAAAAAACATGATCTGAGGTAGTATGATTTTTAACCGAAATTGTCAACTCTCTCTCTCGATCAATAGCTTTATTCGAATATTTCATTTTGTATAATCTTGCTTTTTATTGTTCATTAAATACTTGGTTTTATTGTGAAAGAAATGTCTCTTAAGTTATCTGAATCAAATATATCACCTCATCTCTTTCAGAAATCAATACGCGTGTTAATTTGCATAATATAAATCTGGTTAACTGGTGTCAAGGATCCTGACGTGATTTAGATCTTACCGTCTAGATTGGTTTAAACATTAAAAAGCCCTCCTATATAAAGCTAGTGAGCCAATCTTGCGATCGTGTGCCCGTAAGTGATATAGGTAGCAAACCTATATCCTTACATCTCACAGAAATTTCGACCTCTTATTAGAAAACAATTAAAAGAACTTAAAATTTATATATATATATGTATATATATATATGTATATAGGGAAAAACATAATAAGTTCGCATACGGGTCAAGTTCGACAATTAAATATTCTTTGGAACAAAATAAAATGAGACTCTAGAGATTAGACAGTTGAGTTTTATTGACGACTTGTTGAGTGTGGTGTCTGTGTTGTTTTCTGAGAAGTATAGTTAAAATATTTAATAATTTGTCTGTTTCATTCAATTTCTTATAGTATTTTGCTTTCATTTATATAAAATTGGAATGTTTTGTTATAACTCCATAATAACGAAAGTTATGTTTCCTGTTAGAAAGATAAAACATTAACTTATTCACGTGACCAGATCATGGCTTGGTACCAGTGTTGCCGCAATGAAATTTCAAAACGTACTGAAGCGCCTTCAAAAAATGTACTATTTTCCTTCAAAATGTACTAGTTCTAGGAATACTTTGTTTACATGCCTATATATATAGGCACGTAATTTATATATATATAGTTTATTGTCAAATAATTTAATTTTAAATCTTATTTTTGGAATGTTTTGAAAGCTATTTAAAATTAAAAATATATCTACACATCTATTACTTATAAAATGAGCATTACATTGACAACATTTATTAATAATACTATTGAATTTCATCTTAATTTTATAACCAATCGTGCTTCAAAAAATAATTATAAATTTTTTATATTATATTATTTTATTCTTTATTATACTTTAAATTTTTTTGATGTTATTGCAGCACTTTACGAAGTGGTATATACGTAATTGCATCAGTTTTAGTACCTATTTAATTAATTTCAATCATGACAGCAAAAGATAAGAATGCTTGTTACTTTTAAACTATTTGATGAAAACGTTACATAAAATTGGGGTTGCATAATCGTCCGAAATTATTATTATATTTTTGACTGGAAATTACAGGATTTATGCAATTTTAGTTTAATTAATGTCATATAAAACTGACTGCTCGTACAAGTTTGCTTAAAACATGCAACTCAAAAAACCCCAAAATGGCAGCTCAAGAAGTAGATCACGCGTGTCCTGA
>NW_019385676.1:76698-94258 GCF_000671375.1 Centruroides sculpturatus | reverse complement strand
TGGTGGATTCCTTCCTCTTCTACTGGCGCCGTTATTGTCTATGGCAGGAGGGTTAATCGGTAAAGTAATAGGAAAAAGAATCTAATGGCGAAGCAGATGGCCTTAGTTCCTCCCGAATTACTGATGAGTTATCAAAAGCCTGAAATAAGAATTGGTTCTAATATCGAAGAATTACTCGAGAGTACAAATTTACCTGATGACAATAAAGTCAAGTTATTAAGTCAATTGATTTCGAGATATCAGAGAACAGTTCACGCTCCTAAAGAACCTGTCAGAGTATCAATCGTATCTAACCAAAATGAAGAAACAGAATTTCAACCGAAAGAAGAAACTGATGACGACAAATTTATTAAACAAATAATTTTATCGGTACCTCAATTATATCAAAAATATATACCTCATTTAATCGCTAAGTTGGATCAAAGTCATTACAAATGGAATTCTAAAGGTGAATTAACAATCGATGGAAAACCTGTTATCAGGAGTCATATAGTAGACTTAGTTTCGTATGTAATGAGAAATAGGAAAACTGCATTACCTCCCATTGGTTTCAAAGACTTTTTTGATGGCTTAAAGAAAATAAATATTCCTAAAGAGTGGATCGGAAACAAAAGTTTGGCGACATCATCATAGGTCGAAACTCCCAAAGAAATTTTCTCTCATCAGTCGAAAAAATCTAAGAGGAAGAGGAAGAAAAATCTCGAATAGAAAAACTTTTGAAATCGATATACTATAATCCTAAATCTCCAGCGTCTTTTGGTGGTGTGAGTAAATTAGTTAAAGAATCAAGTTTGCCGCGATCTGTTGTTAAAAAATGGCTGTCTTCTCAAGTAACTTATACGCTTCATAAACCTGTAAGAATTAAATATTCGTGACGAAAAACTAAGTTTTTATCCTAACGACTTATGGCAGGCTGATTTAGTTGTATTAAAACAATTCTTTAGATTTAATAATGGAATAAAGTATTTACTAACTGTAATCGATGTATTTATCAAGTATTGTTATGTCGTACCGATAAAAGATAAAAAACCCCAATCGGTTTTTAAAGCTTTTCAAACGATTTTTAAAAAAGGAAACATTCCGAAAAATTTACAAACTGATAAGGGGAAAGAATTTTATAATAAATTAGTAAAAAATCTTTTTAAAAAATTTAAAATTAATCATTATTCGACTCATTCAGATACAAAAGCTGCTGTTGTTGAAAGATTAAATAAAACTTTGCGAAATAAAATATATAGATTATTTACTTATCGTAATTCTTATAAATATATCGATAAATTATCGGATATTGTGAAAAGTTATAATAATAGTTTTCATAGAAGTATCGGTATGTCGCCGTCGGAAGTTACACCTTTGCATCACAGCTCTATTTTCGAAAAGTTGTACGGTATAAAAGGACAGAACACGTTTAAATTTAATATTGGCGACCTCGTTCGAATTTCGAAAATACGTAAAACATTTAGTCGAGGATACCTACCGGGTTGGACGGAAGAAATATTTATTATTTACGATCGTTTTTCGTCTCATCCTCCGACGTATATATTGAAAGATTTAAATAACGAGATTTTGGAAGGAAGATTTTATACAGAAGAATTACAGAAGGTAACAAAATGATGCAGTCGGACTTTTTCGTCACTCTGATAAGCAACGCCAGCATGGAGTTATTTCCCGAAAATAAGCAGTCTCATTTCACCGTGAAAATGAGTCCACCTATTGATTTACGCGGGAAATGGGTAGTAGGTCTGAGCGAGGTTATTATTCCTAGATATTGGTTCAACATATCAAATCATAATAACGATTATACTATTACTAGACATAAAATTAGAAGAGAAAAAATAACTGATGTAACATGTGAGATTCCATTAACTACAGGCGATGAAAATGAAGGGACGCTTTTCCATTGGATAAACAAGAATATAGTTTCGTTAACAGGATCTAAGTTGGCAGAATTTGTTTTAGACAAGGATTATAAAAACGTAAAACTAAATTTGGAAGAGGGATTCGAGTTGCGTATTTCGAGAGAAAAGGCTCATAAACTACTTTATTTTTTAAATTTACCGACCAAAGATATAGTATTTAAACAACGGAGTTCGAGTTTAATATTGCGAGATGCGAGTGAGGAATATCTATCAAATCCTAGATTTTATAAAGATCAATTTATAACTTTAATAGAAAGAGATAAAAAAGTTGTCGAGGAAATCGATGTAGAGGAAAAAATTTTTATTCCAATCGGGTTATATTCCTCTGTTGAAAAATTTCTTGGAATTTTTAAATATATTAAATTAGCATTACTACCTAATAACAAAATCGTTTTAAAAGTTCATAAAAATATAACAATTGAATTCGGAAACGAATTAAAAGATTTGTTAGGATTTAAAAAAAGCAAATTTTCCGAAGGCGAATATGTGAGCGACTATCCCATCGAATTATCTGCGGGAATTTCAGAAATTTTTATTTATTCGAATATCGTTGCTTCTCATCGTGTTGGGGATATAACCGCTCCACTTTTAAGGGTTATACCTGTAATGGGGGAAAAGTCAGATCAGATAGTTAGAGTCTACCAATCACCTCTATACCTTCCTTTACGACGTAATTATATAGATACAATCGAAATCGAGCTGAGAACTGCTAGCGGAAAAGAAATAGTCTTTTTTGGAGGAAAGACATTATTAGTTTTATCCTTTAAACAGATATAAATATTGGTATATTTTATTTATTAACGTTAGTTCGTCTTTGTGAAGTAGAAAATGAAGCTCGATCCGCGAGATTGTATAGATTATTACTGCAATCAGGCAGGAGGAACGGTACTGACACACGAGTTTCCATTATTTGCACGACAATTTGGAAGAGGGACTTATTTTGCTGGACCGCAAATACAGAGAGGATACGGATTTTTTGGGGATTTATTTCGTAAATCTATTCCTATTCTTAGTAGAGTAGGAAAGTATCTAGGGGGTAAAGCTTTAAAATTTGCATCGAATGTCGGATCAGATGTAATTGGAGGGAAGTCGTTTAAAGAATCTACAAAAAATCGTTTTAAAGATGTACGATCTGAAATTAAGGAAGACGTGCTTAAAAAAGTGCAGACGGGATCGGGTATAAAAAGAAAACGACCGAAAAGATTAACTCAGTCAGAAAAGAAGAAGAAGAAGAAGCAAAAACTTAACGATATTTTTGGTAATTAAGAAACAATGAACGTCCATTCCTGCGGCTGTACCAAGTCCGAATTAGATTTGTTTAAGAATGTTGGAATACAGATGGCTATCGACAATACGTATGAAGTAATCGCTCATCCTGTGGCCGCAATTAACGATAGTAGATCACCTATAGAGTTTCTTATATCAGGATCGGGTGAGCATTATATGGATCTACATTCGATTTATCTATGTGTTCAGGCGAAAATCGTAAAGAAAGACGGATCAAACCTCGGCTTGGAAGAGAAAGTTACTCCTGTTAACTATTTTTTAAATAGTTTGTTTTCTCAATGTACTGTTTTTTTAAATGACAAACCTATAATTACGCAGGTTAATTACCCGTATCGCGCTATATTAGATGCCTTGCTATTTAATTCGAAAGAAGTGCAGGAAACTTTTTTAACGAGCGCGTTATTTTTTAAAGATACTGCTGGACAAATGGATTCGATAAATCCGTTAGATGAAAATAATACAAACTACGGATTAGTTAAAAGATTTAACATCAGCAAAGGAAGTAGAATAATAGATTTAATGGGACGTCTTCATATCGATTTAGCGAACCAGCCTAAGCTTCTAACGAACAATGTAGACCTAAGAATTAAATTGGAAAGATCTAAAGAAAATTTTGCGCTAATGGCAGATAACGACAACTATAAAATTATTATTAAAAACGCATCGCTGAAAATTAATAAAGTAGACGTTAGTTCGTCAATACAGATAGGAATTGAAAAAGCATTACAAACCGCTCTAATTAAGTTACCATTCAGAAGGACAGATGTTAAAGTCTTTACGTTAACTAGCGGGATTCAGTCTACAAGTATATCAAACGTTGTTATCGGTCAACTACCTTATAGAATAACTCTCGGATTAGTTTCTAATTCTGCATTTAATGGAAATGTGAAGCGTAATCCTTTTAATTTTAAAAATTATGATTTAAATTATATATGTTTATCAAAAGACAATCAAATGATTCCTTCTAAACCCTATACTCCGGATTATACCAATAAAATTTATGCAAGAAATTTTATCTCGTTATTTGAAGATACCGGATGTATTCATCATCATAAATCTATAAATATATCGTACGACGAGTACCGAGACGGTTATACTTTATATTGTTTTGATCTTACCCCTGATAAATCAGGCTCCGAGAATCACGTTAGTGTTAACGAGCTGGGAAACATTTCTGTGGAATTAAAGTTTTCGAAGGCGATACCGGAAACCATAAACGTTATTTGTTTGCTAGAATATAATAATACCTTAGAAATCGATCATTCACGAACTGTATTCGTCGATTATTAATGAATACCGTTACGTTGTGGAGATTAGCAGCGAGCGATCCGAAAATAAAAAGAAATTTTGGAGGTGTTTTTGCATCTGACAATCTACCGTTTCGAGTTGGTAATAAACAATCTTTTATAATTAATTTAGATGAAAAAAATAAGCCCGGAAGTCATTGGGTATCGGTATTTTTTACGAAAGATAAAAATTCTTGCATTTATTACGATAGTTATGGATTAAAACCGAGGAAAGCGAGTATCATCAGATTTATAAAACGAAATTCAAAAAAATATTGTTGGAATAATATTATTCATCAAAGTTTGTTTTCCTTAAACTGTGGTTATTTCTGCTTATATTTTTTATATAAAATTAATAGAAATCTATGTTTATCAGAACTGCATGTAACAGATAAATTTTATAACGATGAATTTGTTAAAAATTTTGTTAAAAATAATTTTCATTTATCAAAACCGATTGTAATAACCAATAACCAGTGTTGTAATTCAATAAAATAAAATCTATTTAAAATATGAAAATTGTGTTTTTTATTCACAAAACTTACTATTCATTTTTCTGCTATCCGAACCTCTGGCAGTATTTATACTGATACAGGATTTTCCTTAATAAACAAGTTATGCATTCACCCTGACCCACAAAAATAGGTAACCGGATTTTTCCAATTCGACTTGACAGGACATGTTACAGATTTCCCCCATTCGACTTGACAGGACATGTTACAGATTTTCCTATTCGACTTGACAGGACATGTTACGGGATTAGGTTAATCTATCATGTTTTTTTTTTTTTTTTTTTTTTTTTTTTTTAAAAAAAAAAACGACAATAATCATCTGATTTGGTGTGAATATCGAGGTGTTTTTTATATATGAGTTAGGGTTAGATATAATACTGATTATATCCAACAGAATTATGTACTTTTTCAATACTTAAAATATAAAGAAGTTTTATTTAATACATACCTGTTTTCAAGGAAGAATTCTTATCCTCAGATGTAATGGTAACAGAGAGCAACATAAGTTTTTTATTATCTAGAGATTATATACGTTTTAAGTTTTAAAAAAACGATTTGTTCTTAAAGAAAAATATGATTTTTGGTTTTAGTGATTGATATCGGCAAGTGAATTATGGTAAATATTTTTACTGATCTCTGATTTACTGATTTACTGATTTTTACTGATTGATGAAGTGGAACACTCTTGATTTGTTTAGTATAAAATCAAGCAACTGCGACCGCAACTTTCGAAAATTAAAGGTAAAATAATAAATGAATATTTAATATTTATCGAAAATATACCCGAAAAGTAAATCTATAATTGTTTTGAATAAAAAGATTAAAATAAGACTCTTGTTTGAAATATTTACACAGAAAAAAACGTTAAATTTATTTCTGTAACATAATTATTCGGAATGACAATAAACCAAATTAATTTATTTTAAACTAGCAGATAAGCTTGGCATTGCTCGGGAAAAGGAACGATAGCGAAGATTAACATTAAAATTACATTATAGCCAATTTTACCCGTTTTCACAGAATGAAAAAATTAGGTCTCTATCTTTCCAGACTAATTAGTGAATTTTTAAATGGGTCTAAAAACATGTTCGATATCTAACAAAAACGCAAAAAACCGCATTTGTTCCTGTAAATCTTGCACGACGCTTTCTGTTAACACTTCTATTGTTACTTAACACTTCCATTGTTGAAGCCTTAATCCTGTCTCTCCCCCGCAGGAAGATTTTCGAAAAATCCCTTATTAGTGTGCGTTCTCGTGATGTAACTGTGTACCAAATTTCAACTTTAAACTTTTAAACGTTTGGGCTCTGCGCTTATTATTATTATTATTATTATTATCATCCCGTCTCGATTATATATATAGTCAGTATAACGTGATATAGAGTTTTCTTATTTTATCAAACAGAATATTTTAGGCAAATGCTTATTTTTCCTGTTAGCATATATATAGGTAAGATTTTGTATTAAGACTTTTTATGAATACTTAGACCGAAATAATGGTATTTTATAATGCCTATTTTGACGTTACTGCCTATTTTTGCCTAAAACAGATGTTTAGTCTGTTTTCATATTTTTAAAAAGTTTTTATTAATTTTTCGTTTCGTTTTTGCAAAGGTTTATTTTAATTCTTAAATTATTAATTATCATACTGTACTGCTTACATTCCAAGAAGATTACATTCTTATAAATTCTCCCTCCATCATACCCTCTGACAACAGCAATTAACCGCACCTCGTCTTTTGTCACCAAGTTATAAAATCCCAACTTCTGCCAGAATAATAGTCTGACAGTCTACTGCAGATCAGTTTTATTTTTGTGTTTGAAGTATTCACTCGTGGATGAAATTTTAGCGAAAATGCCGAAAGTTAAAACATCTAAAGCCTCATTAATTCGACAAGAGCTTCAAGAATTTCCCATTACGCGTCGGATGGCAAGATTAATTAATGTGTGCCAAGTCTGTCAGTAAAAATTATTTTCATAAATTAATATATTACTGCGAATTACATATTGTATATACTGTATAATGTTAATATATATAAAATATAAAGTAGTTTAAGAGTAATCAATAACAACAAATAGTAAAATTTAATGTTTTTTGTAAGTGGCTAGTAAAAGAAATACCACCTCAAGGTGCTTTGAACAAAGTGTTCTGCATAAAACAAACGTTGAAGGAAAATATAAAATGAAACAGATACTCTTGACGCAGACTTCAGCGACTTCATCAAAGAAATATAAGTTTAGTGCTGATTTGTATCGAGCTATTACAGCAGCAAATATTCCATTTAAAACTTTAGAGAATACTCATTTCAGAAATTTCTTGGGAAAGTACTGCCATCAGAAAATCTTTTCAAAGTAAACACTTCGAAAGAATTATGAGCAACCTACGTACGAAGACGCGATTTCCACGATACGACACTATCTTAAGGACTGTTACTTGTGGTTCTCTGTTAAGAAACAACGGAGAGTCTTGGACGGTACGTAGCCAACATGATTGTTGGAAACCTTGATCCTCATAGACAATCCAGAGCTCACCTGATGTACACCAAACAGTTGACTAGAACTAACCACGAAACAGTGGCTCATTTTATGAACAATGGACTAAAGATCTGATGAAGACAAACTTCTTGTAGCCGTAACAGATGCTGTTTCATATATGGCTCCTGCCATTAAAACATTTATACATCGATTCTCATTTTACATTCATTGCAGATACTATTATTGCTCTTGAAAGTAGTGGGAAACCTATATATGAACTAATTGATCTAAACAGAGTAAAACAGAAATTTCATGATGCACTAGGCACTGTTGCAGAAGAAGCTAAGAAAAAGTTGAATGCAGTGCTTGCAATGAATACTGGATTAAAGTGCTTGTTTGTCGCGGCTGATATTTTAGTTGGAAAAAGAGCATAACTGAAAGTGAATTCCTAGTTCATCTTCTTCTTATGTTGAAATGCTGTCCGTTAACTCCGGTAGATGTGAAACGCTCTTTTTCTGCATATAAATTAATTCTCCGTGACATACATTGCAACTTTTCTATTGAAAATTTGGAAAAAGTGCTTGTACTAAAAAACGGAGATAAAATTATGGAAAACAGAGTGAATAAGAAATGTAAAGACAATTGTGTTTGCATTCTTATGAATATGTGCATTTCTATTTGGAATACATATCTTAAACCATTGCTTTGTCGACGTTTTGAATTCTTATACAGTCGACTCCCCTATAATGTGTGTTCCTATAACAGAAATTCCTATAATGTAGCGAAAAAATTGTAGCAGTATTCGTATAAAGTGACCCGTAAAACGTCGTCCTTGACTCCGACGCTACAGAGAGTTTAGGCTAGTAAGTTCAGTTTATTATCGTCTGTACAGTATGTAAATTAGGTACAGTAAGCCTAATAACAGTACAGTAATTTTATACATTTCTTGTAAAAGAAACATTTCTTATTCAACGGCCATAAAAATTATTTCTATTAATGATGTCTCCAAAGGTCAAGTTATTTTTCTGCGAAGAATTCGTTATCAGAAATCGCGGCCGCCGTTTCGTGCGCTGTTCCGCGACGAAAACAAGCTTGAGCTACGGCGTAGTCGAAAATTGTAGGATTACTTACACACTCGGTAAGTAATCCTACAATTTTTTGTTTATAGCATAGTTTATACAGATTATTCCCAAAAAATTATACGTGTTTTGGAAATGTTGAGTAAAATTACTCTAGAATCGGTTAATTTTATAGAAGAAAACCTTTCAAATAGCCTTAGTCCGTAAACTCTACACGTGTAGGGCTGCGATTGGCTCATGTATTTAATGATTCCTACAACGTAAAATTCGAATAACGTGAAACGTATCTAAGCGTTATAGGGGGGTCTACTGTATATCCATTAAAATGTAATTATAAGCTCGTTAGATATTATTACTTGATTAGTGAGTCGTTCGTTAGCCATCGTAAAGCGAGTGTACCTTTTAATTTTGAAAATATATTTTTAACTTTCCATCTGTTCTGGCAGATGGCTGGATGTCCAGCAGATAAGGGGCAGCAGACTGTCCTCGGGTCTGGGGCAGCGGCGTCTGCAGACTGTACAAAAGGAGGCCCAAGCTATAAAAAAAAGGCATCTTACATTATACAAGGAGCATCAAACTCTATGATTGAAAGTCGTTCCCATATCAGCTTTCCGGTAAGG
The DNA here is from genome assembly GCF_000671375.1 of Centruroides sculpturatus. NCBI lineage: Eukaryota > Metazoa > Arthropoda > Arachnida > Scorpiones > Buthidae > Centruroides > Centruroides sculpturatus. The sequence continues at coordinate 85,080 of NW_019385676.1, read as the reverse complement.
TGACTAACTCGGCCACAAAAGAAGGGAATGGAATTTTGGTTACATACGACGAAGTTGCATGGGTAAATAGTAGTGTTGCAACGAATAGTATATTCGGCCTCAGGCCGAATACCGAATATTCTGCCAGGAGCGTGGCCGAATAGCCGAATATTCGGCCAAACTATTCGGCTTGATTAACGCACGTACCAAAATTGGTGCACTCATTGCATTATGGCAAGGATCCTGCTCTCTATTGGCTTGCTGTCACTACGCTTCGCCAATCGCGTTAATTCTTGACAGTTGTAGCGGACAAACAAGAGCGTCATGGCAGCATGTGATAAATGATGATATCAAATGTGGATAACAATGAAATGACCTAAACGTGTAAATAACGGAAAAAGAACAGAGAAGGACCGCGAAAAGAAAATGTGAAAATAAACATGAAATTGAGTTGATAACATAATCGAACAAGTCGAAGCAGCTTATTGGCACGAAATTCGCGGCCGTCAATGCCAAACAATTGTTGTCATATACTTCGGAAAGCTAAATGCTTGTAATGAAAGTCACTTAGCTTGCATGGGCGAAAGCCTGGGACCGTTCGGGCTACCAAGCTGTCTCGAATCTGTGAAATCATAACTGTGACATATACCGACGTCCTATCTGTCTCTTTTCTCTGTTATCACCATGCTATGAGTCACGTAATTATAAAATGGAAAAACTACGACGGAAAAGTGACGAATCGAAAGTATCTTTATGATGTATGCATAGGCATACGTGGACTAGAGAGATAGAAAAAAGATAAAGGAAAAAGCAAAGACGAGCGCTTATAAAGGATAGGCAGGGTCAGACCCTCAGATGTGCGAGGATTCTCCAACGATAGGCATGTACGATAGGCTGATCTTCGTAATTATAAATTGTGAATACATGTGACTAACATTACAGTAGAGCATCGATTATCCGACTCAATTGGGGACTCAGGTTGGTCGGATAACTGAAAAAATCGGATAACCGAAAATAATGAAAAAAATACATTAGTATAGTATATTAGGATATCCCATGTAATTAACATATCGCTATTAATTAACCAACTTCACGTTGAATTTTCATCGATGTTTAGCCTAAAAATTTTTTAAAAATAATAATCGTCGCTATTGTATCGTTAAAAATTATTTTTAAATTATTTTATTGCTCACGAAACAAACAACCATTCATAATTAGAAAATTAAGTCTCGTTTAAATACTGGCCTCCCTTCAATGGTCGAGCCGCGTTGCCAGCTAAAACACGCAAAAATTTAACAAAAATAATATTAAAGTATCCAAGACATAGCAAAATATTGTAGCGCCACATCACTAGCGGACATTTGAANCAATGGTCGAGCCGCGTTGCCAGCTAAAACACGCAAAAATTTAACAAAAATAATATTAAAGTATCCAAGACATAGCAAAATATTGTAGCGCCACATCACTAGCGGACATTTGAAATTTGCCGACTAGAACGGTCGGTTAACCGATCTGACGGTTAATCCAGGGTCGGATAATCGATGCTCTACTGTATTTTTTTTATTTTGTGCATGTTACAAGTTATAAATAAATATAAACAAACAACAGTAACCCGATAAAATTAAATCTAAATACCAAAATCATTAATTTACTGTGTTTTTGTTATTTATTACTCCTGTTTTTAAGTATTCGGTATTCGGCCGAATAGTGATTAAATATTCGGTATTCGGCCGAATAGTGATTAAATATTCGGTATTCGGCCGAATAGTGAAAAATAGGCCGAATAGGCCGAATACCGAATAGTAACCGAATATTCGTTACATCACTAGTAAATAGACAAATATGGTTTATTAGTTTCTGTTATATTTGCAGATTAGGCTAAAAGTCACGAATTTCTTGTCGTTTGGGGTCCTGTTGAAAATTAAAAAAAGATCAACCCGACACGTGCCTCAAATGCCCTAATGTACGGGCGCCCGTGTCTAAGAGGTCTGAATTCGAATGCTGTTCGGTGTAAAATCCCAATAATAATTCGGGGAGAACCGTCTACAAAATGGGCTTTCTAACAGAAAAAATCTTAATGCCTACAGGGAAAATGCTTAAAAATAAACTATCCTGGCAATGTTGCAAAAATTTCAGAACAATAAACGGGTTTGAAATGTATTTTCTAAATTAAATTTCAATAAGTAATTTTCAAGATTAACATTTCTTAACGAAATTTTTTGTATTCTTTTTACGTTTTTGGTTTATAACGTTTCAAAACGTGGAGATTTTCAAATCACATGAAGGTCAAATTTGACACGATTCCAATACTTTTTTATTATGTAGTACACATCACAGCCAAGAAAACTGAGAAAACAAGGAAAGTCTTCTCGATCGACTTTACGATCGTAAGCAATTTACAATTTCTGAGAGTAACTTTATTAACATTCAGGACTTACCCTCAACTTCATTCACACTTCGCTCAGCATCCACGTTAACATCTGGAAGTAAGCGAGGGTTTATAATGTGTCACTGTAAAAGATACTGTATTGATAAAAATGCAAATGTCGCTCAAAGAACATAAAATGCAACTCGAAATGTCATGGTAATAGTTCATGTATGAATAAATAAGTCTGAAACATTCTCAATTCTCATATAAAACGCTGATTTATTAATAAAAGATCCTGACAAAGTAATTATTTTTAATAAATTAGTTGTTAGAAATCTTGACATCTCGAGCACTGCAACAGATTTTCATGAATAATAAATGCTGTTAAAAAGTTACATTTTTGTACGCCGTAAATAATTTTCGTACTTGCTTAAATAAGAGGATAAAAGATAAATAAATCATAACGAAAAAGAAATTTGTAATTTCTTATTATCACTTCATTATTAGTTCATATCCAGAACTTGCGGTGGCTTTTAAACGTAATAAATTTGTTCACAGTGGTTTTTAACTTTAGAAGTTGCTTTTTATGTCATCGTGTACAGTACATCAAGCACCTACTTTAGCACAAATGTGTATTTTTCTCCATACATTTTATTTCTTGTAGTGGTCAAATAACGTGAAAGCCAGAACACGAATATTGTGTGCTGCCAATGATATAAACAGAGACAACGCGTTATGGTCGTTTTTTTCGCTCAATAAGCTTTTCGTTCTTTGAGCCTAATATATATATACATTTAAGTAACAACAGTTTCGAAAATATATGTAATATAAATATAAATAATTTTACAGTTACACGAAAGTATAACGCTAACAATGCGTACAACGTCACGACTAAACAATACTCTGCATTTAATAATTTGTAGATTTTATTATTTCTTGTCTAATTATTACAGTATAAATTAATTGTCTCGTTCAAGCAATGGAATCAGTTAATATACAATGTCTTAATGGCCAAATCGATCTTAATTTGCTCGATTTTCATAAATTCAGTCGTCTGTTCAGAGAATTCATAAATTCTTATCCTCAAACAGTATCTTTCAAAGTCTTCTTTCCTTATTCCACCGAATTCATGCAACGAGTTATTCAGTAAGTTTGTCTGAAAGTGATTTATTTCTAAGCTTTCCATTACTAAAATATAATAATTTCGGAATGTTTTACTGATATTCAATTATAGGTTTAAGAAATCAAAACATACTTACATAAGAACAATCCAAGAAGCAATGGATCTGTATCGATTTGGAAAACATTATGGAGCCGTTGACATCGTATCTATTTGCCATACAAATATTTTGTCAAACATCAACTTTATTAACATTTTTGTTATTTACGAATTCGCCTGGAAAATGAATGACTTCAACATAATGTACGAGTGTTGGAAATGGTTCGACCATAAAGGAAGTCAAATATTTGGAAGAAACGAGTATTTACAATGCAGCGAAATCACAATAAACACTCTTCTCTCTCGTCCGATATACGACAAGTTAAACGAATCCATTTTGTTCCACATCGTGTGCATCTGGGCTAACAACAAAGTTACTCCACAGGTCAATTTAAGAACAGTTATCGAACCATTCTTATCTAAAATTCGATTCCTTTCCATGGGGAAAGAATGTTTTGAACGTAACATTTTCAACGCTGCAAAGGGAAAAGTCTTAACCGACGAAGAAATCGAAGCAATCAGAAATTATTACTCGAGTGAATTCAAAGACAAAACTAAAATTCCAGCCACCCTCTGCACAGAGGAATACCAGAGAGATTATCGCTTCTATTACACTTTGTTTCATTATAACCATCGAGTTCAAAGAAGATTTAGCGAATATCTTGAAGTCAGTGCTCGAATGAAGTTTAATTGCGAGATTTCTGTAAAGGAAAACTGTTTTATTTACAGAATTCGTCTTCCCGTAATTCACTCCAAAAAAAAATGTATAAAGACCTACGTAGACGTAAAGGTTGTCGGCGGTAACAGGGAATTTAAGAAGTATGTGGAATGCGACAGAGAAGGACAAGGGGTGTTGAATTCTGTAATATTCCTAAGAAAAAATTCGGTGAGTCGACTCAACGCCAAGATAGACCGCAAAGACTTAATTCCAGAAAACCAGTTACGAATTAAACCCGATAATTATTATTTCCTCCAAGAACATAAAAGTCCAACTGCTAAAGAAGAAGACGACGAAGAAAGTCTTAGTTTTCATTTCGAAGTCGATCTCTATTTTTAGAAGGCACAAAAATAATTTAAAATGATTTCAGCAAGAATAATTTCAATCGTTTAATTAACTAAGCTTTTAATTGAATTGATTTACTACTTTCGGAATTTCGCCTTATATTTAAGATAAAATATTGATTTATATCAAGTTTTTCTATTTGTTTCACTGGAATTAAATTTCCGATTACAAAATTTTAAAATGAAAAATAAACATAGATTCTACAACACAAACATAAAGAAAAATGTACTAGTAAATAGCATCAAAATTCTAAATAAATATTATATTATTACATTATTTGCCTGTCATCTTCCGGACTTTGCATCATTAATAAATTATCAAAACACGATTGAAATACATAAGTCGTATTTCGTATGTATTACTCGTACATAATATACTCATATGTATTATTTCACAGTGACAATATAACGTTCTTAAGACCTTAACGACTTTTATCGGTCGAGCGTAAGATTAATGAGGAGTTTTTCGTCACCCGAGTCCTGCCAGTCATCTAATCCTGGGCATTGTGAATGAAACTTATGCCTAGTCAAATACAATACAGAACAATTCGTTTCGGATAAAATTCGCTCTATTTGAAAACTCAATTTGTTGTGTGTTTAAATAGTCTTTCACGTTACAGTAGCATGTTTTCAGTATTTAGGCTGCATTTTAAATAGATTGTAGACCTATAAGTTCCCACTTCCTGTCTGTCCTTCTTTAATCTCGAGAACAAAATAAAATAGATGAAAGACCAAACAAGACATGGAAAGAGTAACCTATATAGTTAATTGAAAGAAGTTAAATGATCGGCATGATTGTGTTGTCGTCTGAAACAGTATGATATATAGGGGCAAGACTCATTAATTTCAGGCAGAAAGCAAATAATTAATATTACGATTAAAAATTGCATTTCGGTTTTTACGACGAAACAATAAATAATTTAATAAAATAAAAATTTCAATACAAATACTAGTTGTATCTTGCTTGCTTGCCATGTTAAATCACCTGGAACAACCCGTTGTTCCAGGTGATACAACAAGATACAACTAGTATTTGTATTGAAATTTTTATTTTATTAAATTGTAATTTCTGCCAGCCCTTTTTTACAAAAAAATAAATAATTTCTCATTTTTCTTCATTTTTGACGTGTTTGGTTAAACAAGAAGTAAAACATAACATTAAATTTTTCCTTTAAATGGTTTTTATAAGTATAAAATAAAATTTAATTTAAAAATTAGATTTCTATTTTATTCAATTTTGATATAACAGCAACATGTAAATAAACAAATAATTTATCTGCAATCAAAATTTACAGAGAATAAAGAATTGATCATTGAGTTTTATGTATTTTCTGAATGATAATGTCATTCATTAATAATAATCTTTTTACTTTACCCAATTAAAAGATGTATAAATACGAAGATTAAAACATTTCAAATTAATTTTCCGAATACCCCAATACGTCGATTAATGAATCTTGTGTGTGATCCCGGGGACAATATTTTAACAAAGATGTGTCGTCCGACTCTATTTCGTAATCTTCTCCTTTCAAATATTCCACCACGTACGAATCCGCAAACCGTAAGATAGAGGAAAGGAAAATACTTTCGACGAACAGCAAACAGCAGTTGAAATGTCTGCTCAGATTCCTTTGCTCCACGTTGAATATCTTTCTTCTAAAATATGAAATAAATATTTTATAAAGTTAATTAAATTACATATATACTTGAAATAAACAGATGAAATACTCTTACCTCAGCAATCTGATTAATTCCAAAATCCACGAATTTGTCGTAGCTACGATACTCAACACAAGTATTCTGTGTGTTTCGAGTATATCGAATGATTGCTGAACGTACTTTGTTATTAAAATCATTGAAATGACAAACAAGTTGACCTACGTGCTGAACATTATCTGGGGAGAAATACAGCAATCAGTTGCGTAATTTTCCGGCGAAAAGAAATAAAAATCCTCGATATACGCAAGACATACGATCTCCCGTCTATCTCTGTATCTTTTTGACCTTTAACCACTAAAATTTACAAGGATCGATCCACTATAGTGCAAACTTTCCAGCAAAATTTCAGAAATTTTCGACAATAGTTAAGCCTCTAAGAGGATGAATAAAATAGTACCCTCCCCACTCACTAACATCCTAGCATACGGAATCTTTCCAACCTATTATGAAGTTTTCGAGAAATAAGGTGATATCAGTACCTGTCATATGTAATTGCTTCCGAAACATTGTATCAAATATTAATATTGAATTCCAATGAGGGCTGTGGAGTCGGAGTAGGAGTCGGTAGATTTATACGCGACTCCACAGCCCTGATTCCAGTGGCTAACGTTTATATTTTCTTACAATTCGAAACCGTGTCTTTTATCTATATTCTTATTAATATTTTCATTTGGTCACTCTTTACTTACACGGACTGTCAGTGCTACACAGTGGGACTCACGTTCTAACCTAACCTATTCTAATAAATTACCAATATTGGTAATTTATTAGAACGTGGTTAGGTTAGGTTAGTATAGAACGTGGGTTCACTCTGTACGGCCATGACAGTCCACGTAAGTAGAGATTAACCTTTCATTTTTTAAGTTGCTGTATTTACGTAATTTCTAATAAAACGTTCATTTTATGTTGAGGACAGACAACTTACTTTGTCATTTAGAAAACTTTCGTTAAATAATTTAATAATCAACACAGTTATCAGTACAATGATAATGTCTTCCCTATATTGATACAATATTATTAAAATACAGTAAATGTAGAAAGGCGTAAAAGGAAAGTGGAATCTAACAATGCAAATAAATGCGAAACTCGCACATAAAAATATAAGTGATGAGACAAGAGATTATGCAAATTAATACTTATAAAATTTTGCAAATACCTTACCTTAGTTTCGCATTTTTTAAAAACATAAATGAAATAATAATCATCATTATTTTTGAGATGGAAAATGTCATTTACAGGTACTGTACAGCAATTTATAAATGCACAATACAAGCTTTCGTATTATACCTTTATAAATTTATATAAAGTTTATATAATAAAATAAAGGCGTTTGTATACAAGCTTTCAGCTGCAGAAACACATTGGCTGAGAACGACCGTAGCGCCTGTAGAGAAATCGTAACAAAGAAGGACCAACACGTGTTAAGCAGTGTCGCGTGTATCTCCAGTAGAATCGGAATTGATGACGATTTTATTCGTTATTAGCATATAAAGTTTTCTTATATAACCTATTTCTACCATAAAAATTAAGCCTTTGCCATTTAATAATAGTTAAAAATATAAAATTTATGTTAAAATTTCTAAATTTGGGCTTAAATTTCAAATCTGAAATGAAGTTTACGATTTTATAAGTAACGAATTGACTTGAATCTTGCGATAATATACACTACCGTTTGTAAAGATTGCAATAGCATGAAAAAATTACAGGAAATAATAAGCAGGCTAAGACATGCAAACGATTAGAATATCAGAGTGATAGCTCACGAGTCTAGAGTACCCTAGATTATCAGAGTAGCGACAATGGGTTGTCAAATTTTCTATTGTTTAGTTGTATCACGTGGTTAAAGTCCGCCATGTTCTGATAGAAAGTGCGCGTGGTTCTGTATGTTTTGAATGGTAAGTGTTCTTTAAAGTCGTTTATGAAGAAATCTAGAAGTTTTTGAACACACTTGACAACAGGAAAGTATGAATTTGCTATATTTTTCTGTTTACGTTCATATTTAAGCTTTAATATAAGGCAACAAATGAAAAAAAAC
>NW_019385676.1:47038-76644 GCF_000671375.1 Centruroides sculpturatus | reverse complement strand
ATATATACTGTACATCTATGTATATAAAATTGCTTGTCCTGGCTGACTCATTCACTGACTGATTCATTATCGCCCAGAGCAAACCGATGAACCTAGAGTTTAAATTTGGTACAGAGTTAGGGTACGTCATGAAAACGCTCACTAAGAAGGGATTTTTCGAAATTACTCGCGGGGGGGAGAGGGAGAAAATTAAGTTTTAACCGGAAAAAGTTCTTCTACTGTACTATTTTACATGCAATTTTTTGTTACGTTTAGTCTTCATTAAGTACTTAAATGTATTAAATTAATGACATTTCAGACATTGTTATAAATATTTTTATATATTTCGATTTTTTAACCAAATGTTCGAACCTTTTTAAATTCGAATTTGTTATTGCATATTGGTTCGATTATAGAACGATTGTAAAAGTTCCAGAAAATTGATCAAATTGAAAATAGTTTGTTTGATTCTCAGCAATTCTCATCATTCTCGGCGGTAGGTGTTATATAACAATTAATATGGTTTTTGTAATACTGAATATAAATGAGGTTTGCTTGCAAAACCTCCGCGGGCGAAGTCGCGGGTAACAGCTAGTATATAATATTCATATATTAATTGTAATTGTTATGCATTCAATAATAAAGTTGATAATTCAATATATAAAATGTAAAAAACATGTACTGTGATAAATTAAAAATGAATTTAAAATTTTACAATTGTATTTCATTTAAAAGTTTTAATTATAGGAATAAACATTCCCTAACGGTTAATATAGTGCATATACAATTAACACGGTTAACATTTTTCTTACTTTTTCTGTATTCTCTTTCATATAGATTTATCTAAAAATTTTGTATTTTACATTCATGTAAAATAATATACTTATTCAGAATTACACGAATTATTTTTCGTGTAACATGAAATGTATCAAACTCGAATCACTGTTTAAGGTGCGATCTGAATGGCACTACATCTTATTATGAGTGAAACACTATTATAGAAACTGATTAATCAGGTTTTTTTGCAGGTCTGTGACTAACCTAATCTAATTTATGAAAAAAATTGATAATCGACATCAATACATAGTGAATTAATGTAACGTAGAGTTGTTCAAAAGTTGTTCCTCTAAAGATAATCGTATCGTGTGCTAAATATAAATGATTTATTTCTAAGAGAATTTTTCATGCATTTTTTCAATACGATATTCAATTAAACATCGAGACTATAAGTCGCTTTAAAGAGTGATTTTGTTCGTTGATTACACGACTTGTCGATTCCTTCGAAGATATCTCGTATCTGAAGTAATATATTGAAAACGCTGTACAATGATTGGTACATCTGTAAATTGAAAGTGATTTATTACGTTTAAATTTTTAAAAACGAATTACAAAAATACACATAAAACGCCGTTTCATTCATATAAATATACCTGGATTGGAAATTTTGTAGAAAGGATAAAATAACCTCCACAACTGATTCCGATTTGATTTTCCCGAAATTTTTTCATGAAATTCAACACCTGTTAATAATTACAAACGTGAAACTTCAATTTTTTGAATTATAAAATTTCAAAAGAAACTATGGATTTTCAAATTACCTTCAGGTTAACTTCCAATGGAAGAGGAATCAAATTGAATTTCCGAATTTCTTGAAAGGAATCGTAAGCCTGTTGTTGGAGAATTATACTTAATATGCTTAATAATTACTTATATACACAACTGAAATGAATATTTTGGACTTACCGACGTAAAGATACGAGAAACAGCAAATGAAACCGATACCACCAAACATATGCAGAGAAGAGAGCAAAGCACAAGAAGTATTCGTATGTACTGTACGTGGCTGATGTAGTGAATATTGCGTTGTAGAAGGAAAAGGATACGATATAAGCGTCTATTCCGTATAAAAGGAAGCAACTATTACCCCATATATCGTTCATTTGTGCAATAAAGTCGCACAGCTCTACATGTTTTCTCATTATATCGTTAATATGGTGTGTTGGATTTTGGGTCACGGCTAAATTCAACTGTCGCGATATTGCGTTGAATCTTTCGTACAGTAATGCGCTTAATAGCACTATTGCCGTAACAATCTACATTAATGCCCCGAATTCCAAAATCATTACGAAATGAATACAAACAGAAGAGATTAGAGCTCGCATCCGTGTTGATCCCTGTTCTATTGCCTTAAATGTGTAAAACGAAAACGCCATCAAACCGAGTAATATACAAATAATCGACAATCCGGATAGAAAACTCGTGACTAGAAGCCATTTTTAAATTTTTTATTCCTCTTCGACATATCCCGAAATGCTTAAATCGAGAGATAATTTATATTTTGTGCCAGTAAGAAGCATCAAAAGTGTACCTAAATTGTTGAAATAAGTCATGCTTATAAGGAAATAATTGTTTAAACTGCTTTCTATTATGTTTTCTACGGAGCTACAGAACAATGGATCGTCGCCTGTTGCAAATCTGTGCATTATTAACGTAATCAATTGTATAATGTTTATTAACTGTAAAAATTTTTCAAGAATCGACAAGTATTTCTTGTGTTTTTCGCTTAGCCGTTGGTGTCTACAACGTATATATATATCGCCGAAAAGTGTAGAAAGATTTAATACTGGGTAAATCATACAATAAACCAGTGGCGTGTCGTGACATTTAATGACAGGGAAGCTGCGTTTTTGTAAGAAGGCGACATCCAGGGGCAATCTGTCAATCGCGCGTCAGTGATAGTCTAGGGTTCATTCGTATTATTTATTCGATAAGCCAGTAAAATCCGCAGACTTCTCTAATTGTATTTTTAATATCACAATCACATTTCGAGTCGCTAGCCACGATATAAGGACTACAATTAAAAATAAAATAATAAAAACTTACTTGTTAAAATAAAATGTGTGATGGATATACAATTATACATACCTGATACAAAATATTCAGTTGTATGAATATACTTTTAAAAATAATTATAATTAAATATAGCTTTGTAAAGAAACGTAATTCTAATATATAATCGAGACGGGTTGATGATAATAATAATAATAAACGCAGAGCCCATACGGTTAGGGGATACGTTACGAAAACGCACACTAAGAAGGGATTTTTCGAAATTCCTCCCCACAGAAGAGAGGAACAGGATTAAGGCTTAACACTTCCATCACCAATGGAAGTGTTAAGTAACAATGGAAGTTTTAAGTAACAATGGAAGTGTCAACACTGGAAGTGTTACGTAGCAATGGAATTGTTAAGAGAAAGCGACATGTAAGACGCAGATGCAGTTTTTTTTCGTTTTTGCCAGAAGACTCATCTAAAAATTCAATATTCATTACTTTTTAATTCTTAAAACAATGCGCTTAGTTAAATAGATCCCTACTAGTGGCTAATGGATGGAATCGAAGACGGTTGTAGAACGTGCATACACGCGGAATGCCAAATCCCGGAATGTCAAATACCTCTTTTGTCGCATCACTAGTATATCTCAAAGGAGGCGACAGGGTTGTTGTAGATTTTAAACGTTTCTCACCATAGCAGTAAAAATCTAAATATGTTAAACTTTATAGTCATTTGTTTTCTAACTAATTCTTTTTAGGACCAGGGTCCACGGAAATTTCCAAAATCTACAATTTTCCGGTCACTGTCATTGAACTAGAAAAATAATTTCTGTGTTTCTTATCTAATATTACGAATAAATCAATCCCCACCGTACTCGGTAAGCTTTTGTTTAAGTAAAATTTCGGCTCCTTCAGCAGAGTTTTATTTATGTCCCTAATCACTTAATTATTTAACTTCTTAAGTAGAAATAAGTCGAAACCGGTTTCTTCGCACTTGAATATTTGTAGTATTGGCAAAGAAGTGAAAAGACAAATTTTTATGACAACCGATACATAAATCGTATATTTAAGGAAAATAAATTCTATAGCTTTTTTTCTAGTTTGTGCATCTCATTCATTAAATTTAGTCGTAAATGATGGTACCAAAGTAACAGTTAATTTTTTAACATTTTTCTTCTACATCCTCTTATAGATGGGACATACGAAATCGTTATATCACTTGTTTAACATTGAGATCCGTAAGTAATATAAGATTCGAGAGCGGAATAAAAATATCAAATATTTTAATGGAATTTTTTAAAACAAAGATTAAGCATATCCTTTCTGGTTTTACAATACAATACAGTGGGGTGCTAACTATACTCGAGTATTGTTATTTTGACAATGTTATATGCTATAAAATTGTCACGAAATGACACGCAACAGAAAAATTGTTATTTAATATACTTATTATTTTGTTTATAATTAGTTTATTTGTTTGTTTGTTTTTGTTAAGTTATATGTTTTTATTGCCAAGTTTTTGCATCTATTTTTAAAGTTTTCTGCATTTTATTTTGTCAATTCTGTAACATTTTTCTGTAATAGTTAAGCAAAACAACCGGAAAAATATAAACGAGAACTATAACGAAAGATATTCGAACCTGTTCTCACATGCATTTTTTTACTCTTTTTTACAAGCTATAAGAATGCTATTAAGAATGGATAGCATCTACGCATTCGAAAAAGGGTTCGAATTCCTTTATTATGTAGACGCTACAGAGAGTTTTGTTAGTCGAACTCCTCAAAGATTTCTTGGCGCATTTCAACCAATTAAGTGTTGATAGATAAGGATGGGTCTTTCTAGATGTGCGTTAAGCGTTTTGTTTTAGGATCTTATGATCCGCACCAAAGATATTTCAAAATTTCCTAATAATTTTGTATGGAGTCGATAAAAATTTTTTGCAACAATTTAATATCGGGTTTACTGACGAGCCATCTCCGTACGCAAAAAAACAGTGGTCCTGATCATTCCAAACTTGTATGTCATTATTCCTTTCTTAATCAGAAGATCCCAGTTCTTCTCTGAGGAACTGGGATCTGGACGGGTGGAAAAAGCCTCAGGAATTTTTCAGGTGGTGGTCAGTCCGGATATGTCGGGCCCCCTGCTTCACCATTCTTCCGCCCCGTTGTGGTCCTGCCCGAATCCGTAATAGGCATAATAAAACATACCCGGCCCACCAGTGGCCAAGCGGTTCTGTTCCCCGAATACTGGGAGTTCGGTCGTGGATTTGGGCCTAGACAGGAGTTTTCTGGGTTTTTTCCACGTCTATAAAGCATAAATAGGAGCCAGTTACCCTTAAAAGAACTTCCGGAAAGCATTTCTTTTAGGCAGATCGCCCAAGTGTTGCGTTGCCGTAATTTAACGAACAACAACGATAAAACATGACCTCTTAGTATCCAGGGGAAGGGAGTTTTATAAAAGTCCACACGACAAGTAACTTTTAATAGATATTAAATTGTAAATAAACTTTTTTCCATTTAATGAAAAAAGTTTATTTACAATTTAAATGGAAAAAGATTTGGTTTATTACGAAAATCGGATCGTATTAAAGAGATGAATTACGAATAATCGTATTATAATACGAATTATCGTATTAAAGAGATGAATACAGCTGTATGACGTGTCGTCTCCAAACTCCATTATATATGCATCCCAGATGCAAATTTCAGCCAATTTTTCCCTATACAAAAACTTTGGAACTAAACTTTTTATTTACAATATTAAAATTTTATGGTAAAAGTATGCGCGTCAAATTTGATCCGTGAAAATCACTTTCTTTAGAAAAACAGACACGGAAATGACGTAATTCGCCGCAAAATGTAAATTTATAGCATTAAATCGAGTCACTATGCAACAATAAAATTCTCTGGTTGTTGAGAGAGAATCTATTGTTGACTCGTGCGATTGTTTAATGCGAGTGCTTTTTCTAGTTTTGCTTCGTTTGCACAGATTGTTTAAAGTGATGTAAGTTTACACTATGATCTTTGTACATTTAAATACTCTTTAACGTTGATCAGCAAAATATCACAGTTGGCGGCGATCGGTTTCCTTCGGAGGATTCGCATCCTTCCATTGTTAAAGCAAGATAAAAATTAATAAATAGCCTACTTTAAAATCTGTTATTTCCCGCTATAGTTTATAAATTACGTACAGTACCTTTGTTACAACGCGTGTCTTTAGGCATTCAAGAGGAAACATTCCTGGTGAATATTCAGTAGGAAATTTTTGATATTTTCTTATTTCGAGCAATATTAATAATGAATTCAAAAACCAGATAAAACAGTCTTGTATCTATGCTAAAATGGTATATCAAGATAAGACCATCCGTGTTGATAGCTCACATTGATCTCAAAGAAGATAAAATTACTAGACTACAATTTATTTTACTTATCAATTTGTATTTTCACTAAAGATAAATCGATTATTACCTTAATTCGAAAAATTGAATGTAAGGGTTTTCCATGAACCTGTTAAATGATTCTCTTATTAAAAATGATGATAGATTTTGCTGAGAGGCATTCCTCTTGTTACTACTACATCCATGTACTTCACTTTTATTATCAGAATCACTTGTAGTACTAGTGAGTCTGATAATAGCGAGGTTGAGACCGAAGTTTCAAACGCGAAAACGTGTACGTCGGACTTTTCCGGTAAGCCTAAAAGTTTGACAAAGGTCTTTGGAATATCGAGCATGATTCCACTGACTTTCCAAACACCATTGTCAAACTACTAAGCTTACGAAAAAGCGGCGCTGAACGTCTGACGTACACATTTTTGCGTTTAATACTTTGGCCTCAACCTCGCTAATAAAAGACTAGTAGACTTGTTTATATTGTGCTTAGCATGCAGGTGTCTGGTAAGACCACTAGTAGACCAACCTTTGCACTTTATCTCAGCTTTACATTCTTTACAGGTTGCTAATTGTTGTACTTGGTATTTTTAAATAATGTTTTCAAACAAATGACTCTGACATTACAATGTTATGATTTTATGTATTATATTAACATAAATTGTTGTAAAATACGAGTAATTGACTAATAAAGGAATTTTAAATAATCAAACTTACAGTTACAAACGATAGGATATAAATGGGAATGTAAGCTTTAACGTATTCCTTAACTTATAAATGCGAATTCGAAACTAAAGTGCGATGAGTGACATTTACTTTCAGCGAGTGCTCCACTGCTCGATGATGCGCAAACACAATACATAGATATTACATAAACTAACAAGTAAAGACTTCTAAACCATAGGTAATATGCAGCTCGAAACCTCAAAATTTCTTTTTTAGGTGAGTCTTCAAAATGCAACTGTTTTTTTTTATAATAAATGAAAGAAAGAAAACCTGAAATCAAATGGTAAATTATTATTGAAATGCGAGATTTCTTGTAAAAAAATTTCCTGGAATTTTTCTCGTAGGAAATAAACGGCGAGAATCCCGGGAAAGAAACCCAAATTCATACATAGGAAGAACACTTATTTAATACGTTACCTATCTAATTTTACAACAATTTTAAAACCATTATCAACTTCATGTTCTAAACAATATTAAAAAAAATGGGATTCCTTTCACAGGTTGAATTAACGGGAGGAAGACCTTACCAAATTTCATCAGAATTTATATCTAAAAAACTCTTCACCACATAATTACCAACAAAATTAAAAAATCAAAAAAAGTTACGACTATATTAAAAAATAAAATATAAAGCCTATTGTTTACATAAATCATATTTATTATTATTCTTATTTATATTTATTAGCTTCTCCGAATTCTGAATGAGTGGATTAGACTTAAGAATTGGCAAAAGTTTTTCCGTTGTCCAACCTTACACGAAGAAGTTATACTGTCAATTTAAAGAACTTTTCCTTAAACCCAACAATACGCGCCTAGTGCCCATTAGGCAATAATCGATTTTTAATTAGTTCGTGTGAAAATTCTAATTGTGTGAAAAATCTGAAAAAATTATTACCTGTCTAATTTTTTTTCAATTTTACGATGCTGGGTGTCGAATCGGCACTATGGCACGCGTGATCTCGGATTTTAATTTTCAAATTTCCTGCCAGTCTCTGTTACTAAAAATAGCCGCAGCGGTGAAACGCGCGCTTCTTCGCTAATAATCACGTTATTTTAAAACTAATTACTTTTAAAAAAAATGAAATTTGACAGTAAATAATTTAATTTTTGCATTGGTATTTTTAAATCATTTATTAAGTTATATAACAATAAATATTTTAATTTTATAAATATATAAATGTGAACGACTGTAATATATAAATTTAAAAAATTTCTTTTATTAACTGCATCTAGTCGTGTATGTATCCAGTATATACATAGCCATTTTTTATTGAATTTTTTAGTAATAAAATAGTTGAAGTACGATCTTTTTAGTATTTCTCACCTGCTAGATTTTGAAGCGATACCCACATTAGTTTTAAAGTTTATGACTTTTTTTAAGAGAAATTTTACGAAAACCAATATCTTTTTTATTACCTGCAGTAAATTATCTCGCAGTGTGAGTGCACTGTACTTACGCGATTGTTAAGCGCAACAATAGGGATTAAACAAAATAACTATGTAGAATATTTAACCTTTACCACAATGCTATACATTATATCTTCTTTTCCTGGTTTAATTGACAGGACCAATCCCAAAACATTTGAAATAAGTCATTGCAGCTTTTTTGTTTTTTTGATAACGCGATTTTTTCTCTTCGGTGTTATTGTGCTACTGCCTCGCGATTAGTTATGTGATAAGAAATCTAATACTTTCTATTTTGCAACAGTTAAAATTTACGTTTATAACGTAGCAATACCATTTAGGTATATTGTAAACAAACATTTATTTGGTAATTTTATAAATATTTCTTAAAGAATTAAATATATAAATTCATTACTGGCAATACTAGTTGTCAAATCTGAAACAAAACATTTGCCTGAGTGCAAGAAAACAATTTGTTAGTCGTTCAACCCATTACTGACAGAGAAGGGAGTTTTGAAAATTAAGTATTAAAAAAAATTGGCAGTTAATTATTGTACTTCACAGTGGGAGACCGGCAGAGTCTATTACTTTCGCGGGAGAAAATAAACAACTCTTTACTACCCTGAATTTGAAAAATAATACGATCCTGTGAAAATTAATAAATCTGATGTCAATAAGAAAAAGTTGAAATTATATATATCAGTAAAAACATGAAAATTGCATTAAAATAATACACTTTTTTGAACGTCCCAGACGAAAAAGTAATTGAATCGAGTCCCGCCGCCATATTGATTAACTCGTGATCCATTCTGAGCGCGTCGCGTCGCATCAATTTAAATAATTTATAAAAATTAAAATAATAAATAGGTATATAAAATAATTGACTATATCTGTTCGCAATAATATTCTGAAACAAACTGCGCTTATAGTTTAGCATTTCCGATAACATTTAATTAATTTTTAAATTTCATTTTATTTTACATATAAAAATCGAAGAAAAAAAAATGAATAAGTAAAACTTAATAAACAAAATATCTGAAACTTCAGATATCACACAAATACGAGAATCAATCAAAAACAGATAGTTAACAATAATTAAAATCGAGAAAAAAAATAAAACTTTCAAGGTCAGAAAATTTCTGCGGTAAAAAGTGAGGTAAGCGATCACTTGACGCCTGTCTCCTTACCTTCTGTAATCAAAGAGCGGGACGTTGAAATAAAAGCCAAAACATCAGTAAAAGTAAAAACGAACATCAGCGCCTGTCTAGAACAGTAAACTCGAACGGGAGTGAAGATGAAACACGTCACCTTTTAATTGATGCTGATTACCTTCTAATATTAAAAAATTAAAATCTTTAATAAATTATGATAAAATTAAAATTTTTTGACTGAATTCGACTACAAACATATTTTAAAACTAGATTAAAGTATAATTACCTGTTTTTCAAGGTTAAATTTTTATTAATTAATTTTATGAATTCGTGCCTGATTGACCCAAGGTGCATAATTTCTATTTGACTGCACACGCACATGCTGACAGGTTAATGTTTAAAATGCCAATAATTTTGCGGGGATGTCAGCGCTGATGTTTTTTAACACAAAGGGCAGAAATATGTATAGAACGATCTGGCTCATTTGTTTTGTCATACCACATAATGACGTGTCCCTCTAGCAATAATTGTTCTCCTATAAAATTCTCGATAAACAGCTACAAGCAGCATATATCATTACATCGGACAGTGATATACGATTAATTTTACATTTATAGTTACAAGCGACCCAGATAAAGTAGCCATTTTGTAAAAATGCAGCACCTTCTATAGTTTATGAAAAACGCGAATAGACAACAAAAGCGTGATAGTAAGAAGCACAATAGGGGAATCCCAGCGTTAACAAGTTCCAACGTGTTTATTTTATCACTTGTAACTAGTTTTGTGCCGGACCGTTAGAAATGTATATCCGCAGAGACGGATATGGGTCTCAACTTTCGTACTCAGTCAGCTCTGGTGCTTGTAACCTTGGACTGCTAGTTGACGCTTTGCGTTAGTAACGCGACGTGTTTTGACTTGACTGTACGTGTTTTTGTTTATAGTTTAGTGTGACACGGGATAGCATAGATTACGTTTGTATCTTTGGAGAGTATTGAGTTAAATTAAAATAAAAACAATGCTGACAAAAAAGTTTAAAAGTGTAACATGGAAATATTTTACGATAGTAAATGAGTTTTGCATGATAAAATTTTTGCAATATGAATGTGCCAAATATGTGATTTTAAGAAATAGAAAGTGATTTGAATTGAAGTTATTAGTATTTTATTGCTACCTATCTTTAAAATTTCCTATAAGATGAAATTCATTAAGATAAAGGATTCTTTAAAGATCCACTAAAAAGAAACAGATACGAATACCGATACAGGTACGGATTTTTTTCCCTCGGATATCAGAAGATATGGATACGGATATCCGTCACATCACTGTTTGCAACGAATAAATCAGTTCGACCTAGGTCAAACTAGTTAAGCCTAAAGTATTTTGGCCAAACTAGATTGTCCTAGGCTAAACTAGTATATCCTGAAACGTGTAGGATAAACCAGTTTGGCCTGAAATCGGGTTTGGCCGGTAACACATATAATAGAAAACTCAAAGAAACTGTGGCTATTATAAACTCCAAAAATTGTATAAATAAGAACTTAAGTGTTGAAATAAGCAAAGATTGGTTGAAAATATTGTAAATATAATTTTGGTTAATTTAAAAATATGTATATATATATATTTTAAAGATTCTAAATTTGTTAATATGTTGTTTAATATGCTAAGCATAACCTCACAAAACTAAAATTCTTTTTTCGGGGCGGAGGAAAATTTGGCCCCCTCTTATTTAGGTATTTCAATTTAAAAGACCAAAATTCAGTTTTGTCACAGAACAAGCAATGAAAACTTCGTTGGTAGTGCAGCGACCGGTTGAAGATAGTTGTATTGGATATGAGTGGTGTATATGGACGCGAATGAATCGTGCAGGCAAAAAAAACGGTCAACAGATTTCGCAGGAATTCCTCAAATGAAAAAGCTACTAGATCACCCGGCGAGCCAATTCACGGACTCTCCGGACAATAGCACTATCGTAGGCGTGATGCAAGTATAGACTAGGATTTTTCAAATTTTTACAAGATATTATTATTATTCATTGTGAAATTTTGCCGCTCCCTAAAAGGTAATTTTGCCGCTCCCTAAGACTTGCCGCCCGGGGCGGGCCGCCCCTGCCGCCCCCACTACGATACGCCACTGACCGTTATCTGCTAAGCGCAAGTTGAACCTGTCGTCGTCAATTTTTTCAGTCTACAAAGCCAAGTGCACCTGAAACTCATCGTTCTCCTGTGGGCGCCTTGTTCAGAAATTACTACTGCATTTTTTGTAATGAGATGTATTTTAACCGCCTACTGTAGACCTGCTTCGACTGGGCTCACGAGAAATGTACGGATTATTCGGGTGGCAATTACATCTGTGATTCATGCAGAAAGTAATGTAATGCCCACTTGCTGTATTGTTATAATTTTGCTTAATAAAATATTGGTACATTCGTACATAGATATGATTATTTTTGCCCTTGGCTTTGGTACCTCTTACTCAAATGGCTGGGCAAGAGGAACTGAAATGCAGTTTTAATAAATTCATTATATCTCACTCATGTTGAGTCCTACTTGGGTCAAGAATTACTTCTATTTTAATAAAAACAATTCTTGACTCATTATGATAACCATCTTGTTGCAATTGGAAATGTCAATATAAAAATTAACATATGTCGATATAAAAATTGTTTTAGCTTAACTGGTTCCTCATGCCTAAACTTCCCCAAGTGGACATTGTATTTTACCATCCACTTTTTTCTGTGATTTATGCTACAATTTTACTGATGAAAATACCTATTCAGAATGCAAAATGCTGAAACATTATTGTATTAACAACAGGGGAAAAAGTGAAATCTGCTCTGCGTGCGGCGCTAGTGTCGATGAGGTTGCAAGCAGACAAAGCGATACACCGTCGGTTGTTAAAACACATAAAATACCATTTGTAAATTCTAAAAATAATTATTAGATTCTCGTTTAAAGTTTTAAAAATGCCAAGTACGTGATCTTGTGGGCAGAATTCAAACTCCGAATGAGGGAGTTGTCAACTCCGTCAAATTATAGACCCTCTGTAAGAACAAAACACTCAAAGAAACCACACTCCTACGCTCGACCCTTCACGAGATATAGCCCTGTAAAGAATCGACTACGTCATTTTCGGTAAACGTCTGCTGTTCGAGAAAAAAAAGCGCACATTCTTCTTTCTAAGGTCTTCTTACGCCAGGTGTTCTCGGTGCTGCCACTTCCACTTCCATCGGCCTGCAGGCCACGTCTTCCGCCTACGGTCGACCAGAAGCGCCATTCATTGCCTGAAAATACAACTAACTATTATTATACGTCTTACCTGAGCCATGACCCTATCCCAGGACCTTGGCTGGTAGTAGTCCACCTCTCTCCACACCGGCCCACCACGTCGCTATGCTAGAAACACTTCGGAACTCATATTTCAGGCATGCGATACCGAAAAAGGCACTGCACACGACGACCAAGCCACGTGGCCCTCAGCCAGACATATAGATGCAGCGCGCCAGCGAGCCCAATGGGGTGACGCGCGGGTCTCGTGACCCTCGGCACCGCCCCCGAAGTTATATAAGCCGTGCTCTCCCTCATATCCTCGACCTAGTATTTATTAATACAAAGGATATTCCTGCCTTTACGGGAATGCCGTACCTCTTCATGCAGGCTCTACAAGAATTTATACGTGAAATGATAAATAGCTAACAGCGAAATAGAGTGGAGCCTGATCCTCTTTAATAATGTACTTAAGCCAAGATTTGGTTGACTTACACCCTTGAATGTCGAATCCGTTGCAAAAAAAAACTGGAAAAAAGTTATTGATTATATTAGTTCGGAATAGGTTTAGATTTGTTGCACAAGAGAGCCAATGTGAGAGCGTAGTTTGTGGGCATTAAGTTGCAGAATTATAACATTTTTAAATAAATGTTTTATTTGAAAATTATATTCACTGTAAAGTTAAAATAATCTATATATATATATATATATAAAAATGGACATGTATGTCTGTATATTTAACTTTTTTGCCAAAACTACACATCGCACGTGAATGGTGTTTGTATGTGGTAGTAGGGGGGTTGCGGGAGATATGGGCTTGAAAGTGGTTGAAAGTGGCTTTCTATTTCGAATGTTTTGTTCGAATTTGTTCGAATAAATTCGAACAATATTCGAATTAAATTCAAACATAAAATTCGAATATTGGTTCGATTATAGAACGATCATAAACGTTCCAGAAACGTTGAAAATAGTTCGTTTGACTGGACGTGAACAGGAGACGTTCAGAAATAGAATCGGGACCAGGTCTCTAATTAGTCTGGAAACGGGAGGCCTAATTCTTGCATTCTGTGAAAACGGGTAAGATTGGCTACAATGTAATTATCTTAATGTTCACTATCGTTACTTTTTGCCCACTAATAAAAACCCAGCGAAGCGGGTCCTTGCAGATAGTATTTAATAAATTAACACAGTTGTGAACAAAAATTTTCCAGTTAGAAGAGAACCGTATTAACCAACTTCGTGTGACTAAAACAATAAAGGACTAAAAATCGCACGTAAATCTAACGTGAGAATTATCTAGTGATGATTTTGGTGTCAAAATGCTTAATATAACACTGGCATGTGCATAAATTATTTCTTGCAAAATCTAATTATCGCTGAAAAAAAATATATTCAAAGAACGAAAAAGTCGACTTTCGCCTGTTTGACGCTTAATAACGAAAATGTATTCAGACATTTTTGGGTGCTGTTTTTTGTAATGTAAAGCCAGACACTTGGTTTATATTTTAGCAGAGTTTGGTGAATTTCGGTTGAACAACAAAAGCTTATCCGGGTTGAAAGAAAAAGAAACCAAATTTATGACTTTCATCCCCACACGTTCATAACTCATATTACTGCTCAAACTGCTCGCCCAGGCATAACTACATCGACAAACATCGTTTCCAGTTTCTCGATTTAACTTACTTACTAATACATTTATAACAGTTATGATATAATGCTGTTTTTGATACAATTAAAACAACACAATTCGCAAAAATTCTACTTATAAAAATTATAGTACAACTTAATCAATAAACCCAACGCTGTAGATATGAATCCCTGAGACACTCCGACATCCACCTCAAATAAACTGTTCAAATTTGCTGTGTTTGTTCGATAGACAGATTTAGTAACTGCTTTCTTTAGCCGCGTGTTACTATTTGACTTTAACTAGAAGATACGTTTAGCCTTCAATTAATTTACCTAAGTAACCATCATTCAATGATCCTTCTTTCACGTAATTTGAGTATCATTATGCAGATTCCTCATCAGAAATGGCATCCTTTTACTTTCTGAAACACTAGTGCAGCTGTTCATAACAAATTCGAATAATTAAATTGAAATTATAACAAGATCATACACAAATTGAAACATAAAAACAGTGTTTCTTTAAAAGGCAGCTGTTTTTATTTCTTTCGTAAAAAGCATTACAACTATCTTTTAATACATAATAAAATTTAAAAAACTCACAGTACTAAGAGAAAATATTAATACAAAAACCCATCCTAAACAGTATTTCTTGACGTAACGAAATACGATAACAGAGTGAGATGAAATAAAATTATAAACATTACGATACCAACTAATGTTATCTTTTATATTTAAAAAGAAATACAGGCTCGATGTTATTAGAAAAGTGATTAACACATAACTTTTCGAGTAATTTTATTCTGTTTTTTTATAAGTAATAGAAGTTTTTAAATTGCAAATGCCTGTAATGATATAATAAATTCATTTTAAATGTAATATATAACATAAACCCTTTCAGTTAAGAATATTTTATAATTTCACTAATATTTACTGTAGTAAAGTGTCACATTGAATCTGTTATAAATCGCCGAATGTTTAGATCTAAAATATTTTTTTTTTTGAACGACTGACAAATTATATAAACTCATTTAGATTGGACTTCGCTTTTATTTGCGAATAATTTACGCAAGATATTTCGCAACACACACTCGAAAGGGTGAAAAACCTATCTTCGAAGCGATTACTTTTCTATAAAATATAGCTCTATGAAGGATACTCGCAATTGAGTTAGTAGTTACACACTAGAATCATTTATTTCTATCTGAGTTTTGTGGTTTGATAGCCAGTACAATTCTGTTGTAGTTATTTTTAATTTCAAAAACATCGTCTACTTTCTCTCTCGATCGATTATTCGAGTATTAATACTAACAAAATCCCAAGAAATACCGTGTTGAAAAAGATATTATAGCTGATACTTCTCTTTTGTATGAAATACGGATGATTATGTTTGCTTGATTTTTCTGAGATAACGAAAAGTAAGTACATTTACTTATTTAATCGATGTTAATTAGATATTTGTTTTAGTAAAACAAGATTCTTCGAGACTAAGCTTTTTAATTTGATAATTACAAAAGAATTAATCTCCTATTCTCACTCAAATTCTTTAACAATATACAGTCAAAACACCTGAATACCGAGAACGCACATTTATTGAGCTAAACAAACGTTTTCAACCTATTTCATGGGCCATCATCAGGTTAAAGACTTTCGAATCTAAGCGATTATCGAACACGTTTAAATTTAAATTATATTAGAACATATGTTGAAATTAAATTACGTAAATAAGCATAACGAAATTAATACAATAAATACAAATAACAAAATAATATAAAAAGGAATATAAAATTCGGTAATTTCCCGCAATACAATATGTAATTATTTTTCATATATTAACCCAGGTTTTCATTGTATTATCCTACGTGTTTTGTTTTTTGTATTTATTGTATTAATTTCGTTATGTTAAATTTTAACGTGTTCGATAATTGCTTAGACTCAAACGTCTTTAACTTGATGATGGCCCATGAAATGGGTTGAAAACGTTTGTTTAGCTCAATAAATGTGCGTTCTCGGTATTAAAGTGTGTTGACTGTATAAATAGAATTAATACTTTTATATTAATCACGCTGGAGGCTATCTAAGCTCGTAATCGCTTTTTCTTAAGTAAATTGACTCTGTTTAAATCAATTAATGCTTTGACACTACCTCCGAAACGCGATCCTTTCATAGCAAACCAACGTAAAGATCATGTGTTATACGTAGTATTTTCAAGCAAATAATGCAATATACTGTACCTATTACTGCATTCACTATATCATCACCTTCATTCACTATATCATCGATACGATGAATTTATACATTGAATTCCACTGATTAAATGAGAATGTGAGAGTCATGCTATAATATATTATCATTAATATAACTTCATGCTTCAGTAATTGCTGAAATATTGATTCTGTAGCAGTCTTACCATCGAGTAAGAAGTATATATCTAAGAATATATAATTTTATCGTTATATTTTTATCTTTTATAAAATTATTACATTTTATTTTATGATGAAATTTCGATATGCAATAATTACATTTGTTTCTTATCGTGAAAATAGCACTATGAAGAACAGCAAAGAAAAAGACTATCAACATCAAATAAGAGTACTCTCTTTTCTGATAGTGCTGCTTTATTTGATTGTTCTCGCTCAACCTTTTATCTTTATCTATTTACTTCAATATTCCAACATTCGAATTGTTTCACCCGATATAGAAGAGCGCTTTATCAAGTCTGAGAAAACTAAGGATAACGTCAATTATAACCCTACACCTCACCAAGTTGAAAAAAGGGAAATTTCGTCTGTAGTCGAAAAAGAATGCGGAAATAATTGTCTCCTTCAATCTAAAACATGCGAAAAAGATGACGATTCAGTTACGCTGAATGGAAAGTGTAATATAAAAGTAAGTCTATTGTAAAATATATATCGAACCATTACGATTCAATTTACTGTAATTAAAGTTCTAAATACTAACACTAAGTACTGTATATATCACTTTAAAGAAAGTAAACAGGTAGCAATATAAATTACAATATCAAAAAATTGTTTATATTTATTTAAATAATTATATTTCCTCTAATTTCATGGATGAAGAAACCTGATCTCTGCGAGTATTGTTTTACCGCCGAAGACTTTTGTAAAAAAAATATAACAGAATTAAAAGGTATAGTAATTAAATGTATATATTATCATAGATTAGTTATACAATTAAATTAATCGTATTAATTCTTCTGGATAAAGAGTATGAACTTGTAGAATACTTTTTCCTTAATCCCAAATAAGGAAACGCAACTATGAAAAAAACAATTTTGGCTGAATGAATAATAATAATATAGTAACAGACTTCACTCCACATTACACCGAATGAGACACCCCAGTATTAGAAATTTTAATAATTTAACAATCACAATATAATAGTATTCTGATAATTAAATACAGGCTTGTATTGCGCTTTCCGAGACGTAGATTTTACTTGTTATACTTTAAAATTCTTTCGATTAAAGTCCTTAAAGTTTATATATTTTGAAGAAATAAGAAATTTGTCATACATTATGTAAATATTTTATTAACAGGGAAAAAAGAGAATGAAAATGGTGATTCAAAAGAAAAGAATGGACAAACCAAACGTAAGAAAATTTACTAATTTTATGACATATTTTTATACTCTCGTGAAAGAATGCTTGATACAGCATTTCAAACTTGAATTTTATACATAAATACGATTACTAATTTGATATTTTTGCTTTTTTTTTAGATTGCACTCTCGACAATATTACATATCATGGAACTTTTCCATTTACAAGATTTTATAAAGACGTTATATTTTCTTCAAGACAATTTGAAGAGGATTCCGAAGGCAGTTTGAAAATTTTGATAAAGGAAGAAGACAGGCCCATTTTAAAAGAATATAAATTACACAAAGACGAAAATTATGAATTGGTTAAGACAATTGCTTTACCTGACAGAACGAAAGATTTTGGATATATATACAATGGAAGTTATTACAGTCGACATCGTTACCAACACAAAGTCGTCAAATACAATTTTGAGACTGGGGAATCGACAACAGGAGAGAAACTCCGTCATATTCCAGGTTACGATGCCTTAGTATTCCGCTTAGACCAGAATTATATCTGGATATTTAACTTAATAAATCTTACCTTGGATACTTATGAGGCGGTTCAAACCAATCCGGAAGATTTACAGGTTTTGTCGCAGCAAAATATCAAACAAAATTATTGTTTCATCAGAAATCAATTCGTTGCTTTTGGCAAGATTTATTGCCTTTCTGATGGCGATAAGTTAAAGGTTTATCTTTTGTCGGATTTAAACGAAAAGAAAAATTCACATATTACCGATAGTGAAGAAGTGTACATCGACAGGGAAGAAGAATTTCATCTTATGGATGTGTTCTATAATTTTAAAGAAAGACAACTTTATCTAACTGATCGATCATATGTAACTAGGAATTATACCATTCATAGTTACAAATTACACTTCAATTGTTCATATGAAGAGTAAAAAGTTACATCGTGACATTCGTTATAATGATTCATTTCCTTATTAATTAACCTCCTTCGAATTGTTTGAAGTGTCGAACAGTTTACATTTTTTAATAAAGTTTTGTATTACATTTCAGTAAATGTTTTATCTTATCTCATTTGTCTGAATTACGAGGCACCGAATGGGGCTACTAAATACGTTAAAGGGCATCAGACGTGTCGGACATTCGCGATAATTGTTGACCATTCTGGAAGCTTAATTGTTGCATGTTGGGCATTAAAAAGTATTAAAATGTTTTTCTTGTAATACTTCCGAGAATGCCCTTTCCCATTTAATTAATATGACTTGAAAATCATATCAACTCAATGGGAAAAAACAGATCTCAGATCGTGTTTAATGCATTTAAGAGAAGACAGATATGTGTTTTTCACCTGTAGCCTGAAAGATTTCTAGTTCGTTTTCTAGATTATTGTAGTACTATTGCCCTCTAGTATTCTTGATTTTTCTACCTCGACTGCTTTAATATAAACATCATAGCCCAATAATTCGGCAGTACGTTCGTCTTTAATAATCAGGTTATGAAGAAAAACTTCATACATGCAGACTTCACACTCATTTGTATTTTTGCCCAATTTGCACAACCTGACATTACGCAGTTATTGAAGCTACTAGGCATGGTTAAAAATGAAGGCAGCATAAGCACAATTATTCCAGATATTACAGGTAGAAAATTTTGAGAGTCCTGCCACAAATACGCTATGTATTGATTACTGATTATTTTTGACATGCCATAACGAGCAAAAATTAAAAATAAACTAATAAGTAGGTTTAAAATTAATAAATACAAATGAGTTCTGCCAGAGATAATTATACTTTCTGTTTGCAAAAATAACCGCTTAAATATTATTATTAAACAATAATAATAATATTATTAAGCAATTACAATAATTAGTTATTAGAGGTAATTTTTACAAAGCAACTTGCTGAAATTTCTCCAACACTTTACAATGGCTTCCAATGAAATACGCATTCGAAATCTACAAAACGATGAAATCGTTGCTGCAGAAGATTACTTCGACAGAGTCATTACATACATCATGGAACACTTAATTACACGTCGAGGAAATTCAAAAGTTATTACTATGCCATTCCCTCAGACATTTCGTTGCCTAAGTTTCTCTTATCGATTTTTTAAAGGTTTTTCATTCCAGTTTCGTGAATTATGTTTCATGCTTTGTAGAAAGAGACGATCCGGGATTGACTTCTGTCACAAAGCTTTTCTTCTGTACGGAACGTGCAAGACATACGGGATAGAAAATTTACGCGAAAATGTAGAACATATCTCATTTAGCAAATAACACTGCACAGTGTATGCTCCATTCAGGATTTTGCGCGTGAAATCAATCTAGACATACATAAATACAAGAAAGACTTCGGCCGTGCAGGAAGTGTTTAGCCGGCAGAAAAGAGTGCAAGGGAAAATGGAGGAGAAGAAGGAGGGAGCGGTGATAGACAGTAGAGAAAGGTAAGATCCTCTAAACGGCGTACGTATGGCTACAGAACCCTCCATGTTTGATGTTGGCGTGCAGTTTTTAGGCTGCAAAGCCGTAGTCTCCAGAAGGGTCTAAAAGAAATTTGAGTGTAGTGAACACTAGTGATTCAGTGCCGCCAGGAATAGCTAAGTGTTGATCTTGTATGTATTTCGCATGTATTACTCTGCATTTAATAATTTGCAAATTTTATTATTTCTCGTCAAATTATGTTAGTGAAAGAAGACCGAAAGTACGGTCGAAAAACTTTGTTTGTTATTAAATGTTACTACTGGACTTTTAAGGTTTACGAGTGTTAATTTATGTCAGTGTAAATTAATTGTCTCATTCCAGCAATGGAATCGGTTAACATA
This sequence comes from Centruroides sculpturatus, assembly GCF_000671375.1. Classification (NCBI taxonomy): domain Eukaryota; kingdom Metazoa; phylum Arthropoda; class Arachnida; order Scorpiones; family Buthidae; genus Centruroides; species Centruroides sculpturatus. The sequence continues at coordinate 55,879 of NW_019385676.1, read as the reverse complement.
CGATGTTTTAATGCCAAATCGATCTTAATTTGTACGATTTTCGTAAATTAGCCGTTTGTTCAGAGAATAAATTCTTATCCTCAAACAGGAACTTTCAAAGTCTTGTTTCTTTATTCCACCGAATTTATGCAACGAGTTATTCACTAAGACACTTACTGAATAACTCGTTGTATGTGACGAATCATTTTGCAGTATTAAATTATAATTAGAACACGGAATGATCACAAATTTTGATTTATATAAAGATTGAAATGGCTTAAGAAACACGTTTTCTCTGTTAAACTTTTAGTCAAATTTCTAGCGAATTCTGTAAATATAAAATAAACTAATGAAAGATATTTGTCCATGTTTTCGCGTCCACGTTAGCCCCGCTACCTCGGGAAAATATGATTCAGCCTCGGATCACCAGTTTGAAGCTTCTGGCATAGCGTACTATGCGTTCTTTTATACTTCTTTTATACCTCGTGCCACTTCCCCTTTTAAACTCTGCTCTCCGTGACTTTCTTCCATTTTGCATCTGGGTCTCACAGTGACAATATAACGTTCTTAAGACCTAATTACTTTCATCATCAGAGAGTCGGATTAATGATGAGATTTTGGTCACCTGGGAGTTGTGAATAAAATTTAGGCTACTTGAAATACAACACAATACGGGACATTTAGCCGTGTTCGAATTTACAAAAAAAATTCGTGAAAAAAGCGCTTTTTTCGAAAACTTAATTTGTTGTGTGTCCAAGTAATCTTTCGCATTACACTATTATGTTTTCCGTTTTTAGGCTGCAATTTAAATAGATTGCAGACCTATAAATTCCCACCTCTTGTCTGTCCTTCCTTAATCTCGAGAACGGAGTGAGATAGATGAAAGTCCAAATCAGATATGGAAAGGGGCACTTATAAAGTATAGTTAATTGAGAGTTAGATGACCGGCATGATTGTCTTGTCGTCGGGAACAGTATGATATACAGGGGCAAGACTCGACTAATTTCAGGCAGAGAGCATATAGTTGAAATTACGATTAAAAATTGCATTCCGGTATTATGACGACGAAACAATAAATAATTTTTCGTTTTTCTTCATCTTTGACGTGTTTGGTTAAACAAGAATTAGGACAAAACATTAAATTTCTCCTTTATTTTATACTTTAAAATTTAATTTAAAAATTAGACATCAAAATTGAATAAAATTGAAATTACAAAAACATGCAAATATACAAATATAATTTTCTGCAATCAAACTTTACAGAGAGTAAAAATTTATTAATGACTTTTATGTATTGTGCGCAAGATAATAAATTCATTAATAATAAACTTTTAATTTTACCCAATTAAAAGATGTATAAATACGAAGATTAAAACATGTCAAATTAATCTTCCGAATAACACAAAACGTCGATTTGTGCATGATCTTGTGCATGATTCTGGGAACCATATTGTAACAAAGATGTGTCTTCCTAATCTATTTCGTAATCTTCTTTCCAATATTTCACCAACCACAAATCTGATAACTTTAAGATAAAGGAAAAGAAACACTTTCAACGAAAAGCAAATAGTGGTTGAAATGTCTGTTCCGATTCCTTTGCTCCATGTTGAATATCTTTCTTCTAAAATATGAAAATAAATTTTTTATAAAGTTAATTAAAAATGCATAAAGAAGTACTTGCAATTAACAAATGAAATTCCCTTACATCAACCATCTACTTGATTCCAAAATCTACAAAATTGTCGTCGCTAAGGTAATCAACAAAAGTTATCTGAGTGTTTCGATAATATTGAATGTTGCATAAACGTACTTTATTATTACAATCATTGAAATGACGAACAAGTTAACCGACGTGGTGAACATTACCTGATAGAAATATAGCAACGAGTTGCGTAACTTTTCCGGCCAAAAAAAGAATTAGAAACCTCGATATAGGTAGGTCATACGATTGATCTCCTGTCTATCTTTCCACCCCCTTGAATTTTAACCAACAAAATTTAAAAGGATCGATCCACTATAGTGCAAACTTTCCAGCAAAATTTCAGAAGAGATTTTTGACAACAGGTACAATACAGTACGAGAGTTAGCCTCGCTGAGGATGAATAAAATAATATTCTCCCCACTCACTAACATACTGGCATACTGAATATTTCCAACCTTTCTTTCATTTCTGGACGTTTAAAAAAGTCTCCCCTCAAGTCCGGAGATATAAAATTCTTAGAAGTGGGTCATTTTTTGACCGATCTCTATTCATTCCCTCTCACAAGGGAAAGTAAAAAGTAACATTATTCAACAGAACAGAAATGAAGAAGGTACAGTTGACCCCTCTATAACACTGTTGATAATTCCGTTTTATATGAATTCTATGTTGTACGAGTCACTTAGATTTTACAAATACGTGAGCCGTTCACAGTCCGGCCCACGTATTTGTAAAATCTACGTGACTCGTATAATATTAAATTCATATAAAACGGAATTATCAACAGTGTTATAGTGGAATCAACTATAGTTAACAAGAGGTTTAACGCGAATGTTTGGGTATTTTGTCAATTCCTTGTAAAACAAAAGGACATTAAAAATGGCGCCTCCTCGGCGTCTAGACATCTGAAGCCTCTTCTACTTAGAACTTTACGATAAATAAGGTGATTTCAGCACCTGTTAGATGTAATTGTTTCTGAAACACCGATCAAATATTAATATTGGATTCCGCAATGGCTAAATATTTTATTACAATACGAAACTGTGTAAAGCTTTTATCTATATTTATTCTTATTAACATTTTAATTTTTTAAGTTGCTGTAGTTACGTACTTTCTAATATAATATAAACGCTCATTTTATGTTAAGGACAGACTACTTACTTTGTCATTTAGAGAACATCCACTAAATAAGTTAACGTACAACAAGGTTAACAGTACAATAATAAGGTCAATCTTATTCGACATTATTAAAATACAGTGAATGTGCAAATTCGTAAAAGGAAAGTGGAATTTAACAATGCAGATAAAAAGCAGAATGAAGGGATAAGCGATTATGCAAATTAATGCGTATAAAATTTTAGAAATACTTTACCTTAGTTTCGCATTTTACAAAATAAATGAAATAATAATCATAATTATTTTTGAGATGGAAAAATATTCACAATTACAGTAATTTAGAAAGGCTCAATGTTTCTTTCGGATTCATTGTTTCGTGCGGAGTTTTTTTAACATTTTACGATGTGTTGAATAATGTAACTTCGTATTATGAATTTATATAAAAATAGATGTGAAATTTAACTAATTGTAAAACTTCTGTCTCATTTACAATTCGAATTCAGGTCTCCTAGACACGGGCGCCCGTACATTAGAACACTTGCGGCACGTGTCGGTTTCCCCTTTTCCTAATCCAAAAACGACAGAAAATTCGTGACTTTTAACCTATTCTGCAAGTATAACAAAAACTAATAAACGATATTTGTCCATTGACCCATGCAACTTCGTCGTATGTTCACCAAAATTCCATTCCCTTTTTCGTGGCAAAGTTAGTCCCTAGTGCAACCTGCGCCATTTTACAGGAAAGCTGATATGGAAACGACTTTCAATCATGGAGTTTGAAAGCTCTTTGTATAATGTAAGATGCCCTTTTATATAGCTTTGGTCCCCTTAGGATATTTTGTAAATGTTTATAATGCTATTTTCATAAATATCTATGAATGTTTCTGTGTGTATGTGTATACTTAAATGAGTATTATAATTTTATGTATATACATAGATAGATAGACAGATAATAGGTAGGATGTTTAAATTTTTTAAATTTAGGGATAAGATACTTTTCTTCACCAGTTGCCGAGGAATAAAAACCGCCCTACACTGGTAGTAGGCTCCATCACGTAAAATTTTTCTGGTCTTCTTCGGATCGAAACACCTGAAAATTGAACAGTTTCCCATAAAAGACCCCTCGGGAGGTATCCCTTGGCAGATCGCCCACGTGTCGCGTTTCTGTATATGAATAAACCAAATTAACCCGTTACATACGAAGACATTTTTTATATTAATGTAATTAAACATAACAAAATACTTTAAACTGAAAAAACGAAAGAAATGCGTTAATTTTGAAGAAAAAGCTTCAAATTTGATTTTTCTTTTCTCGCCTTTCTGTGAAATTTGACACTGATAAGTCATTGTTTAGCTGAATGACCTTGAGAACAGCTGGAGTCGGATTTTCCGAGAAATTCTCATAGAAGTCTCAGGAGGCAATGGGTTTATAGTAGGCTGAATACTAGTTGGCGGTGTATTTTTAAATATTTTTAAAAAATAAAAATTTTTATTGCGATTTTCGACCCCCCGACTTAATTAAACTTATATATAATAAAATCTATTAATTAAAAAAATTAAAAAAACTATCTGAAATCGTTTTTGACATCAGAAACTAGCTTTAAATAACTTTAACGAAGGGAAATCCGTGCACTACAACTTAAAAACCATGAAATAAATTTGATAAAAAACTCTCATTAAAAAACTATTAAAAAGCAATTAAGCCTGAAGCGTGCGTCATTAAAGGTAAATTAAAATCGCAATAAAATTTTTTTGCGCAAAAAAAAAAATTTAAAAAAACTTGGAGACAGAAAACATTCCAAAAATTAAAAAAAAAAATTTTTACGTCGTTGTAAATACCTTTTTAAGTTTAAAAGAAGTATAAATTAATACTTTGTTGCAAACACTAACAACGCGTGGTTTCCAATCATTTATTTACACGATTCTCATTAAGGAGGGTCGTGTTTTGTGAGACATCAGAAGAAACGAGAAAATTAAGAAACTTGGAAAAACGGGGACAAGAGGGGGAAGTACAAATTTCAAGAAAATGCAGACATAACTTATGGATATTCCCACATATGTATTTTAAAATTCAGTAACCCATCAATAAATGTAATTTATTGACCATTCAAATAAAGGAGTTTCTTATACATTTGTGTTACAGAAACGCCACGACGAGCGTAATTATTTGACGTGGTGAGACGGGCATTTGAGCTCATTTTACTGCTGTACACTCAGATCATCATAGGTATCATCAATTGCTTGTATATCGTCATGTATATTAGCCAAAGACGTTCGCTTTAGTCGTCATCGTGGCACTACTTGCCGTCTCTGTAGATGCTCAAGAAAATCAAACTTTGTAGAAACCGACGTTGCATGCAAATAGGTGTATCCGTTCTAAGTAGAAACAGTTAGGTTTAAAGTGCCCAGTACATAAAACAATACTGCTGCTCGGTTTCCATTTGTCACGGAGAATCACCGACCACCGACCGAAGTATTGCTTCTTTTTAATAAACCCGTTAACAAAACATTCATCATGCGATCTTTTTACGTACTATACATAAAAATATACTACATCATGTTACCAGTAATCTGTAAAACTGTCGTAAATTCCGATTTAAACCTACAGGGTGGTTATAATTACAGTTGCGCTACTCAGACCTGTCTATAGCCCGTTCTCGTGGGCATATTTTGATGAAACTTGGTATATATCTTATATGGACCACGGGGAAAAGGAAGATGCAAAAAAAATATTTAGTTCAAATTTTTACCACTAGGTGAAAAAATTTCGTAAGAAGAACAAGATACACAAAATGGAAACACGCAAAAGTACGTTAAAAATGCTAATGTAAAAGAGATTTAACGTTAAAATAAATTATTATTGGCATATTTGTTCCAATTTCTGATTTCTTTTTGAAACCGTGTCCTGTTTTATATTTGTGGCGTAATAAACAGTAGTATTGTGTTTTTATTCTAAAGACACATGGCAAATTTTCCACGTGTCTGTAGAATAAAAACACAATACTAGTGTTTATTACGCCACAAATATTTGTTCCATATAAAATGTATATTGTTAGTCAAAACTTTCTACTATGTATGCCGCGCATTGTAAGCAAGTCCAGAGAATTCGCCCCTGAACAAAATATTAATTGATGCTTACGGAAATCTGATATGATTATAGCGTTATATAACGAATATCACAGACATTTCGTAGTTAATATTCAGAATTAATGCCTCTAAAATCGATAAGCTTTTAAAATAGTTAATAAATTAATTTTATATAAGAGAAATTTCATTTAATTATACTCAATGGCATGTTCAATATACTTCTACAAAATATTCGTCTAAGGTAAACAACTACACATTTCAATTAATAAAGTAAACTCATTACATAGCGTTGCGATAAGATACATGATGGATAGAGCTTAAGAATATTTAATTTGCCACGGCATCAAGTGAGCTATTAGAAGATTAGAATTGTATAATAATTAAACTGGCGTCGTTATATATCCCGATATTTCGAGTAAATTTCTGTTTATATTAAGTTTCGCAGAAGCATCGGCAACATGAGTTCAAATATCCAGGCAGAAATTTGCATGAGCTGTTTCCTCAAACCATGTTGGACCACGGCTCTGGTTTACGGCTTGGATCCATTCCAAGTTTGTTTTTGTAAGCAGCGAATTTACAAACTTAAATATCAAAACTTAACAAACATCTACGTTCGATGCGTCCAGTTTACTTTATGGCAACTTACAATTGTTTTAATGTGGCAATCGTTACCACGTTTAGGTGAATACGCATTGTGTCTTGGATGGTTTGACGTCTTTCAAGACGATGCTACATTAATGAAAATCTTTATTCTTGTAATATACCTGTCTTATTCGATCAGTTTGACCTTTATCAGCCACAACAAGATCGATCTGATTAAGAAATTAAGAAACGAATGGTTCTATGAAACAATGGTCGTCCACAATAATGCTCTAGTAAGAAAAGTCTCTCTCTATGTTTCATTTATCGCCATATTATTAACCATCGTTTTTCAAATTGTCAACCTGAATGTTTATTATCCGGCTTTTGAAAAAAAGCAACATTTTCAATTTGAAGCTTTAATATGTACTGTTGAATGTGGATTTTTATCGACTTTAACTATAGGAGGCATGGCACATGGTTTACTGTTAATTGCTTTAGTAATAGGTGTTTCTTACAGAGAGTTTGAAGAACTTTCTTCGAAGTTCTGCATAATAAGAAGCAGTGACAGGAATCTAAGAAAAAAATTACAAGATTTGATGATCTGTCACCAAGAATTGTGGACTTTTATAAATCAGTTGAATACAAAATTTGGTATGATTTTGAAAGTTATTTATTTCGGAATAATTTGGGGAACGAGCTTTTCGTATTACGCTTACTTGTATATTCATATGCATGGGATTTTAAGAATTTGGATATTCTTGCTGATGATTGCTCTTTCGTTTGTCTGCATTATATGGGGCTGTTTTCTATGCTGCATTGCTTTCATGGTATTTATTATTATTACTATTATTATTACTTTAAAACATTTTAAATATTTTAATTGTATTTGTTTTAATATTTTAGATGCAAAACGGATTTCAAGACATTCGGCAATTTGCAACTTGCGATTTGAAATTGCCACAAAAACTAAAAGTTATTTCGTGATTTTATTGTTACTATAAATTATATTTGATTAATAAATTTAATATTGAGTATAAATTCTTTGTCAGGTATTGGATTTTATGAAAAGATTTGGAAAAGTCTCCTTGTGTCTGTCCATTGGTTTCTGCTACGTGGATAAGAGGATCCCTCTGAAGGTAGTTACGTTTTTATTTACAATTCTGAGCAAAATTATAAAAGAGGTTGAGGCAGACGTTTTAAACGTGTAAACGTGTAGGTCGGACGTTCGGCGCCGCTTTCCCGTAAGCCTAAAAGTTTGACAATAGTGTTTGGATAGTCGGTGGAATCACGCTCGACATTTCAAACACCATCGTCAAACTTCTAGGCTTAGGGGAAAGCGGCGCCAAACGCCCGACCTACACGTTTACACGTTTAAAACGTCTGCCCCAACCTCTCTATTGTTACGCTCTTTAACTGTTTTTTGTATCTAGGTCCATATTAATAAGAATTTTATATATTTTCACTGGTAGATGGCTTCAACTCTACACTCCGGGTTCTCGGGTTTATTAAAGTTGAAGAATGCAGCAAGTTCTCATAGAAGCTGTCGGCAGACGTTCACTAACTTCTCCGATTGAAGAGAAAACAATCGAACTTTAGTCACGTGTATCACAACGGGAATAACGTGTAGGCCTATATCACAGATTTACCAGCGATTATCGCAGTTCAATTAAATTTATTCTGTTATTTGTTACAAGTAGTTTGAAATTAATTGTTCTTTGTATTGTTTTCGTAATCACATGATTTTAAGTTTACTTAGTAGATACATTTAAATTAAGGAATGTTGTTGTACTTTTTAACGTATCTTAATTATTTGGAATATGCGATTACATGTTATATTGAATCAGAAGGATAAATAGTACAATTTATAGTAATTATATTTGTAAATATTGAGAAGTTAAATTATTTTAAGCAAAAGAAAAGACCAAGATCACGATTAAACATAAAATAGCACAAATTATTAGTAACACGTATTAAAATACATTTAAAGGAACTTTATGTCATACATAAAATTGCAAGTATTAATGTTTATATTTGTAATATTAAAATTTCATTTTATAGACTAACGTCTTACGTTTAGAAAATATATAAATCTTTTGTGATGAAGTGGAAAATTCTCGATTTGTTTAGTATAAAATCAAGCAACTGAGACCGCAACTTTCGAAAATTAAATGTAAAATAATAAATAAATATTTAATATTTATCGAAAACATACCCGAAAAGTAAATCTATAAATGTTTTGAATAAAAAGATTGAAATATAAACTGTTGTTTGAAATATTTAGCTTCATCTCACAGAAAAACAGAACGTTAAATTTATTTCTGTAACATAATTCGGAATGACAATAAACCAAATTAATTTATTTTAAACCAGCAGATAAG